>NW_020884896.1:5236281-5371117 GCF_003945725.1 Corapipo altera | reverse complement strand
CTCGGCGCGGCTCGGCACGGCTCGGCACGGCAGCAGGAGCGCGCAGCCGCCCCGGTCCCCGCCGCCGCCGGGGCTGGGCACGGCCGCCCCCTCCCTCCCGTCCTTCCCCGCCTCCTCCCGGGAGCCGTCAGCCCGGCACTGCCGCCTCGGGGAAACTGAGGCACGGACGGGGGGCGGAGAGCGGGAGAGCTCCCGTGAGGAGGCAGGGAGAGAGCTGCTCCGGGCTGCACCGAGGTGCGGGCTCGGGCGGTTCGGGAGAGCCCCGGCAGTCAGGGACCGCGCAGGGACAGAAAAGGAGACAGAGATGAAGAAGGCGTGGGGCAAGAGGGGCGCAGATCCCCACAGCCCACTGCGGGGGACCCCTGAGCCCTGCGTGTCGGTGTCCATGTACCACGGCTGCGCCCTGGGACCCACAGGAAGGGGAGACCCCAGTCCCACCCAGATGCTGCAGCCCCGCCTAGGGGGAGAAGATGAATGTAAAATCAGTCCGAGACGGAGGGAGTGGAAAGGGGTCAAGAGATGCAGAAGAGGTTTGAGGAGGGCGGCCAGGTCCCCCTCCCTGCAGCCAAGTGCAGAAGCAGGTCCCGCTGCTGCCCCCACGCCAAGCATGGCTTTCCATGCGGGTTAGAGTCTTTAGCAGGATTTTACCCCCGTCTCCTGCAGCCCTAGGGAAAGGGTGAAGCAGCAACACACTTGAAGAGGCTTCCAGAGGCACGGTGCTGCCAAGAGAGGAGTTCACAGCCCACTGGTACATCTGGCACTGGGAACTTGATGTCCCGCTGCTGCCCCTGGTTATTTGTTGCCATCTGTGCAGGATGCCATCCCGGGGGATGCAGACTGTGCTGGAGAGTCCCTACCATGGACAAAGCCAGGGGCTTTTGTTATGCCACTGCCCGAGCACTGACTGCACCATGACATTGGTCCTGGGCACATTTCAGGGGCTGCCCAGTTTCCAGCGCTTCCCAGCACTTCCTCCCTTCATTCTTTGATCCATGCAGAGAGACGGGGGGAACAGGAGCTGTGGGAGGAGGCAAAGCAGCCCGTCCCGATCCCTGCGCCCAGCCCAGCCCGCAGGAGCTGCAGGGCAGAAGGGAATCCGGAGCAGCAAGGAGGGAGGGCCATGCTCACGAGGCAGCATGTTGTCAGCGTGCTTTGGTGTCAAGCCATGAAAGAAGCCGCCTTAGCAAGGCAGCGATGCTTAGCAACTGCCTGGATCTAAAAATAAGAGCCATTTAGCGAGGAAAACGCAGTGGAGAAATGCTTGGAGAACTAAACACATTCCCCCAACCCTCCCTGTGGCCCGGCCACTGCACAGAGCCTGCATGCACTGACTGGCTGAAGAAAAACTCCTGGGATAGCTCTAGCGGTGCCTGCTCTGCTTAGCCTGACAAGCAAAGCTGGAGCCTGGCCAGCCCTCAATTCACCTGTGCTTCTGGGCTTGTCCATCCTGCTGCTTCTTGGCCTCCTCAACCTCCTTCCTTCAGCCTCTCCACCACATCCTCAGCCACATCTTTGTGGTGGCTCTTGGGGACCAGAAGTGTCCCAGGGAAGTAGCAAGGGGGCAAAGGGGGGGTGGGCTGTGTGACCCGTGCCCAAGCTCATCCATCCTGTCTTCTGCTTTCTGCAGGTCCATCTTGCTGTGGATGTGGCAAGCCCAGCAGAGCTGCACGGGGAAGTTTTCACCTTCTGCCATCCCTGGTCCATTGGGAGGCAAACATGGCTATTTTTATCCCAGCTAAGTGCTCCTGTTCCTGCAGGCAAGCAAAAGATGCTTTGCCAGGCTGGGGAGAGGGGGAAAGTTGGGCAGTTTGGTGGGTACCACAGGGTAGGATGGGGCAGCTCCAGGGCCAAGCTGACACAGACTTCCTCCCCACAGTGTAGAAAAAGGGGGACACAACTCACTTGCTCACTGGTTACGGCTCCTTTCCTTAGCAAACACGAGAGCTGGGCATTCTGCCAGGATTCATAGCCTTTGAGCCTTTCTCTTCTTGAGAAAAACACAACATCCTCCTCTAAATGTTCCTCTGGGCACTGGAAGCTGGGGGTCTGCAGGATGCCAGAGTAGGAAAAGCCCTTTCTGCTGCAGGTATGGGTCTGGTCTCTACCCTCCTGTCCAGACCCAGACAAGGGTCCTGCTGTGGGTGCACTGTGTGAAGAGACACCTTGGTAAACATGTCTGGCCAGGGATGGAACGGCGACAAAGTCAGCCTGGAGTGCCGAGCATCTTTTGCAGCACATCTCACTGTGACATGCAGCAGATACAAAAAGGCTGGGTCAGGCTGAGGAAAATCACCTAAGTAGCATCCAAGGCTTTAATCAAAGCGTGTCTTGCACAGTCCTGCTGCTGCCGGCCTCATCCACCACAAAAGCAGTCAGCAGGTCCAGGGCAGGCAGGAGCCATCTGAAGGCAGGGCTGGTGGTCTGTGCTGCTGCAAATGACACTGGATTAACTGTTTCCAGAGGATGGGAAGAGCTCTGCTGGCTCCCAACAGCCCAGATCCCAGTTACAAGGGGTAACCAGGAGGGAGGGCCATGCCCTAGACGGCCAAGACACGGTACAGGCTCCACGGGCACAGCTAACCATGAAACCCACATTCTGATACCCAGGGCAGGGAAGTGTGGAGGGCTGGCAGGTGGATGGATCCAGCCTGCTGGGGCAGACAGGGGGCCTGTAGAAACACCCTGGCCTCACACTCATCTCTGGGACAGCAGCAGAGAGACATGAGAGAAACACGGTCATGTAAACCATCCCCAGAGCTTGGCACGGCCAGCAGTGGGGTGCAATGGGGAACAGGGGGACAGGTGGGAAATGAAAGGAGGGAGGCAAAGTAGGGGCACAAATGGTGCTGCCCCCTGAGGTGCACCCCAGGCTATCTGTCTCTGAGGCAGGGTGTCACCAGGACTGCCCACGCACCCTCATCATGATGGAATTCACCCATTTTCATCAGCTGGGGCATGAGGCATGTTTCCTAAGTGGCTTACCTGTCACCCTGTTCGCAGCAGTGCTTTGGTAAGGGACATCTGCATGGGATTAATGCTGCTCGCTGGGCAGCAGAGCTGCAGCCAGGAATGGTTCTGAGTCAGGGCGAGAGGGGTAGGGCAATTTTGTCCAGAGGCCTTGCTTGTCCTCGGCTAAGTGTGCAGCCAGTGCAGCCTTGTCACAAGTAACTGGGGAAGGGGACAGGTTTGGGGATGCTCCAGTGTTGTCTGGGGCACTGGATGCAGAGCCTGGCTGCAGGCAGAGCAGTGCCAGCTTGCCACCAGCCTCGTCCAGACCCAGGCTGGACTGAGCTGAGCCCACCCACAACCAGCCCTACTCCTCTCGAGGACACTCACCTGCAATTACAGGGCTGATCCCTTCAGCTCACCCATGCCTCCAGCTCCCTGTTGGGATTCCCTGGCTTTGGGGACACATGCCCCCACACACCCTGCAGAGCCCTGCTGAAAACTCCAGGCTCAACACAAAACCCAAGACAGTCCCAAACTACTCCCATCCACAGAAGCTCGACCCTGGAGAGGAAGCAGGAGTGCTGGGGTCTGCACCCTACCGGACTGGGGTACAGGAATGTAGGGACCTCTCCCCCAGGCCCTCTGCTCTTTGCAAATAGCCTGCTGTGGGTGTTATAGAGGGACGGGGAGAAGGAAGGACGTAATTTAACACTTCATTAGGTAACCACAAGGCATTGATCTGCCCTACCAGCCCGTGTGTTCTCTAATTGCATATCTCCATTCTTATTAGTTCTATCGGAAAAGCAGAGAGCAGGACTCGGGAGTCTGATCCTATCTTTAGGAAATTTCAAACAGAGATGTAATTGCTGAGTGCTTTAAATCACGGTGCTTTATCCACTGTTAACAGTATTTTAAAGCCACGGTCATCAATAGCAGTCCTCGGGATGTGCTCCCAGCAGATGCCATTAATCCTATTTTGGCTGCGGTGCCTCTGGGCTCAGATTTACACTCGGAGGCAAGGGACAGCTCTGCTTCCCCAGCAGAGAGAGCTCCCAGGCAGCTCCTGGGCTGGGACATGGGGCTCAGCACCCAGGCACTGGTTCTAGGGGGAGAGGGCAGAAACAGGAGCCCCTTAAACCAGCTCCACCCCTTGCAAACATGCTATCAAACAGCCACCTTAGATGGAGATGAGCAACTTGACACCAGGGGCTACTCCTCTGCCAGGGCCCACACAGCCCCCCCAGTCTGGAGCAGGGATGTTCATGGCCACGCAAGTGTCTCCAGGCAGGGCAAATAGCCTCACTCAGGAATAAACCACAATATTTACTACATCTGCAAAGGAAATGGATCTGGGTGGCATGAGACCAAGACAAGCCCCTTGGCCTCTGCAGAGAGACAAGTCTGGGGTCTCTGGTGTCCTGGGGACTCGGGGAGCAGCTATGGCAGAGCAGAAGGTTCTGGGGAGGCGACGCCTGAGGGAGACATCACCCAGGACATACACAGGGCAAAGCTGCTCCCATCTCCATTAACCCACCCTTGCAGAGATACAAGGGCAGATGGGACCCACTGTGAGATTCAAACCTGTGGGGAATTTCAGGTGCTGGAAATCTTGCAAGGCTGGAGGAGGAACAGATTATGCTGCAAGCTGCTGGGAGAGCCTTGCAAGCAGGAATGCTGCAGGAGGAAGGGAACCTCCTCTGTCAAATGCAAACCAGCAGGTGTGAGAAATCTGGCTGTGCAGGAGGGAGAAAAAACTTTGCATCGCACTCTGTATCCTCGAAAGCCAGTCACCTGCCTCTGCCAATGCCTCCAGCAAGGAGGGATTCCCCAGCACGGCCCCACTGCTGGGTGGGCGGTGTGGGGCTCTGTGCCCACCCAGAATGTTTCTTTGCCACTTCTGCCTAACAGATGCAAAATCTGTGCGAAGAAAAAACTTGGTTTAGGGAGCTGAGACTGAATTGGAGCATTCCTCGGCTCAGGATGTACCTCTAGTCTCATGAGCCCTCTCAGCATTACAAAACATGTCATGTTTGTGTGCTCAGTGCCTGTGGGCTCAGCTTTAATTTAAAGAGGAACCAGATACTATTTCCAACCTTCACTTGTGCAGTGCTGGATGCCACACCAGGGGCTCTTTCAGCATCTCAGGTCTGCTATGAAAACAGGTGTGCATCTCTGTCTTGAGCCCACACTGCGGACACACGTCCTGCTCTGCCAGGGCCCTGTGCCCGAGCTCACCTTCATGTGAGGGGATGTCCCTGCTGTGACTGTGGTCTCAGCACTCTGCTGCCCATCCCATTCCATTCCATCCTGTCCCATCCCACCAGCCTGGCAATGGTCGCAGTAGAGGGGTCAAAAGTGGGGCATGGGGCCAGGGTGACACAGATGGATTCTGCTGGAGCATCACTTGCTGTAGGGCTGGGAAAACAACCACATCAGAGCTGCTGAACAGCCACAGGTCATAAAAGCATCCTTGCCCCTGGACACTGCCAGGAGGGCCCAGGTTGAACTCTGGAGCAGGGGAGCTCCAGCTAATTAGTCATTAGTTGCTTCAGAGGGGAAACGAGCCTCTGTATGCCTGCAGCAGAGTGACCTGTGGGCCTTGGGACACAGCCAGGCTGCACATCACTGAGAAATGACTGAGGGTTCATCTCCCACAGCAGAGCTGTAGAAGCAGCCCAGCACAGCGGGTGTCCACCTCCCCAGCCCCTTCCTGCCCCCACGGGACTCCTGGGAGCTCCCAGCCTCTGGCAGCAGCCTGGAAAGCCTCTGAGCTGCCCTGCAGTGAGCAGCAAGCCCGACTCATTTAATCTATTCGATTGGATTCAACTTCCAGCCACATGATTCAATTAGCCCTGGAGGGACAGCACGGAGAGCAGAGGCTGCAGAGCACGGCCCAGTCTATGCTCCAGCAGCTACCAAGCTGGGAAAGGGTGGCACAGTGTGGAGCCACAGCAGCAGGACCTTGTACTTGTCCTGGCCCTCTGGGGTGTGCTGGGGTGATGGGGGCTGCAAGAAAACCCTCTTCTGTCCAGGAGAGGCAGGGGCTCATCTGGGCACAAGCTGCTGGTCCTGAGTGATGTGTGAGTAGCTGTAGGGCAGAGTCTGGTGGAGCCCTGTCCCGAGCATTTACCTTTGCAGTCAGTCAAAACCCAGAGAGGTGACAGCCACTCTGGATCAGATCTGAGGTCTGCATCCCTGAGCACCTGGCAGGGTGGCCTAAAGAAGCTTTAGAAAGACAACAGGAGCATTCAGTGATGCTCCCCCGAGGGTGCTGCCTGTCAGATATATTTGGGATCACCCCTCTGCTGTTGCACTGAGCTCAACTACACTGTACTCAGATGGAGGAGAACCAGGTCTCTGACCAGCAGAAGGACTCTCAGCAGCCCCAGGGCCCTCCAGGTCCCACAGACATTGCAGTAGCCCTTCTCCAGACTTCTGGCCTGGACTTCCATTCATCACTTACTTCTCTGTCTGAAAGTATCAGTAAAGGCATCAGTAAGTTCCCACCAGGGGAAAAACACATCTTATCCTGGTCCCTTCGGATTTCTACACCTCCCAAAGCTGGGCTTTACTTCTTTCCTTTCAGGTTACTGCAATAGTTCATCTCCCAAAAAAACCCATCACCTCCACAGGGACACACTCCCATCCAGCACAACCCTGCTAATCCCAACAAGTAACAGAGACCAACAGGAGATGAGAACAGATATCCATAAGGCATTGGTGCTGACACCAAGATGGAGAGCTGCTTTCCAGTGCCAAGAGCCAGCTGTAAATCTTACCACAGACTGCTGGCCACACACCAGTCCCAACAGACATGATGGCACTTGTGACTTGGCAAGGGTAATAGCAACTCCCCCTGCCTGCCCTGTACCGAGCTGGGAAAGACAGCAGCTCCACCCTGGGAGGGAAGTGTGGGGAAGCAAGTGGAGCACACTGGGGCTGATGCCCTGTGTAAGTGCTGTCTAGGCAATAGCTCTCTCCAGGAATTCTCCTCCTGATACCGACCAGGCAACAGTCTGGCAGGACCCCAGAGCAGGGAGCATCCAATTCTTCAAACAGGGAGAGAAAAGCACCCCAACAGGCACCAGGACTCACATGGATGGCAGCTCAGTCCTGCAGAGGTATGGTCCCTGTGCCATGCAAAGGAAGACAAAGAGGTTTGCAAACCAAACAGAGCAGGTGGGTGAAGTTGCACCTCTGTGAACAACAGAGGGTGTACAACACCCTCTGGCTGTTGTACACGATCATGGGTTTGGTACTACCTGCTCCTGGCACTCCCAAGGAGCAAACAAAACATAACATGAAGCCGACAGCCCATTCAGGGAAGACTCAGCTCCTGAGGAGCTGCCTCTCTCGAGTCTGCATGAAAAGTGGGACCTGTAAGAGCAAAGGAAGAGACCAAAAATCACAGTGGCACTTACAAACCAGTTTTTAGTAACTCCCTCCAAAATTTAGCTCAAATTCAATTCTTCTCTTCCAGAATTTGGTCATTATTTTGTAGAATATTTGTCTCCCTGCAGCAGCTGCCTAATTTAAAGGCTGCAATCTGATATCTCCCAACACTTCCCAAGCCTCAGACACAGATCTTCCAATAACAGATTGAGTTATGAATTAGATGTAACAAAATACACTCATCTGCTCAGATCAGATACAGGAAAGTTTGAGGCCATCAGCCACATCCTGATGCTGAACGTTAGAGTTAAATGACTCTCTGCTCAGCTCAAGCTGGCCTCAAAACACAAGTAGCAGCAGGGTGTTTAACAAAGCAGGCAAATGTGCGGCAGAATCTGTGAGCAGGAGTTTGCTGACACCAGCAGCAGAGAGCATCACACTGTGCACAGACAGGTCCCTGCATCCCTTGCTCACAGGCTCTCAGCCTTGCTCATGTTTTCCTTACTGGTAGCCCCAGGCACACATAAGAGGAATAGGGATGCTTACTACTGCCTGGTACCTACAGCCAGGACCAAGGATGCAGCACAGCTGTGTGGCACCACAACCTCCCCCTGCACAGGCAGGAAGAGCCCAAAGGCAGGTGACAGCCCTGCTGCAGCCAGTGTGCCACCAAATGGTGACAGGGCCACCCCCACAACTACCCCACTCTCACCCCTGCGAAGGACAAACATTGCACACTCTGGACAGCCAGGGCTCTGCTATTTATTGAGCTCTAGGTTTGTATGTACATCCATTTACAGTGCTTGGTTTCGTGACAGCATGGCAAGAGGATGTGTGTCACAGTCTTCCCCAGCTTAGAGACTTGGATGAGGGCTGAGCTCAGGAGCAGATCTCAGTCACAGCCTGGGCTTCTATAATCATCCCAACAAGGAAGCGTCCTGAGGGAGACAAGACTTTTAATAGCTGAGCCCAGACTGAGAAGCTAAAAATTCCAGAGGTTGCCAAGGCAAAAGCAGACTCATCCCAAACTCTCTCAAGCATCTGACTAGGCTCAGCCTAACTGGGATCAGAGAACAGGAGGCATGTAGACAGCTAGATGACTCAATGCTCCGACAGTCGCGATGCTGGGGCTGCACCTCCAGTCCCCCTGAGAAGGAACTCCCACCCTCAGAGGTGAGATCCCCCACATGCAGACAGATAAGCATCATGTGCTGCAAACAACTGTTACTCATTTTTCACTGGAGAAGCTGCCTCCTCTACATGCCCTGGCCTGTTCTCAAGCAGTGATTTTATGGAGCCTGCTTGCTCTCCCAAGCAATGTCCCTCTGACATGTACACATTTCCACACACTCGCATGGCAGAAAGCAAATAAGTGTCTGGCTTAGCTGTTAAAAGCCAGACGATTCCCTGCTGAGGCATAGTATCTTCTGCTGAGAGAAGCCAGTGCTCCCAAGAAAAATATAGGGACTTCATAGGGTGTCATGCCCAGTGGGTGGTCAAGGACACAGCTTTCAGTTACCCATACTCATTGCAGGTAAAGATGAAACATTAACACAATTAACGCACATTAGTGTGAATAAGCCTTGCCTAAAAATGGTAGTAAATGAGCATGACATCCACATTACTCACACTAACCTACAAGGCTAAGAGCAGGACTAGGCACTTTTTAAAAAAAAAACCCCTGTTTTCTAGAGGGAGAAAAAAAAAAAGTGGATCTGGGACATAAATAACTTCTCTGCTTCAGTCCACCAAGTCAGGCCAGATTCTAACAGCACTGCCGGGAGCAGAAAACACACAAGCAAGGAACAGGTGTATGTGCTGTGTATTCCTGAGCTAGAAGCCTGACACAGCACTCTAAACAGGTTCTGCCAGGCCTAAGCACCTCTGAAACACCGGCTCTGGAGCAGAAAGGTCTGGTGTGCCCCACAGGATCATCCCAGAGCTCTTCCTTAGGAAGTCCTCAGCAGACCATGGCTGTAATTCGCTTGGTGAAGACAGGAGGGTAAGTGAGAAAGCGAAGTTACTACTTCTCCAGCTGCATTTTAACTGTGTGCTACACACAAGGGAAGAAATGGGGACTTCTTCGTTCATGAAGGTCACCAGGTACCTGCAAACATGTGCAAGGCAGACGTTCCTGTGAGGGAGAGGAGGATTGTCGCAATGCGGTCTCTGATGGGCAATAAGGTGAGTGGGGAGAAGGAGTCAGCCTGTCCTCTGCCCCATGAAAACCAAGTACCTAAAAATGTCCCTCAACCTTGGAAACAGCAGATGAGCTGGGACTACTGGAAGCAACGGTGACCCCAAGCAGAGCTGGTTCCAGTAACAAAGTGCTCTGTTTGATGACCCATGTTCTTGCATATTGGCTCAGCCTGGACCGCGTAAGCCAACAGCCTTGGAGGCAAACTTTCTCCTGTTCCAGTAATCCGATGGCTTGGTTGAAGTGACACCTTCTGACATCAGGAGTCAGGAGTGAGCAGGGCCTGCTCCTTGGGGAAATTTTTATACTCCAAAGCCATTGCCAACGGGATGGTAGCAGATTTGACTTACATTATGGGAGGGCAGTTGATTACATCATTACAGCTGATTCAGGCTGATGGAAAAGAACAGCCCACACCTGGGATCAGAGAGCTTTCCCCATAGAGCAGGTGAGCGATCTCAACCCAGAACAGTTTCACACAGCTAGGCTGGTTTTATTATTTTGGTTGTGAGCTCTCCCCAGCTCTGCTACAAAGGTTTCCAGTGCATCTTCCCTGAGCCTGTGGAGGGAATCTCCCATTGCTATGTCACAGGAACGGCTCCCCACTCCCATGTCACCTTAAAAAATTGCTTCCTGCTCAACATGCCAATCACCACTCCTCAGCCCAAGTTCTGTTGAAACACATTCCATTGGGATCAAACACACAGCAGCAAGGCTTTCTCCTAAAAGAAACACAATCCCTTCTGCAGGCGGAAGGCAGGGGGTGACTGGCTGCAGAGCTGTAGTGTCCCTGCCCACACAGGCCCATCTCTGCCCGGCGCAGCGGCAGCATCCCCGCCTCAGGAGATTGTAGAGAATTCCTTCAGCAGCAGTTCCTGGCTCAGTGTGTTGAAAGCAAGGTTCTTCCTCACATTGATGCTGATGGACCGAACCTGACAGAAACAAAACAAGATGTTTTAGCCAAGGGACTCCTCCTGGCTCCTCATGAGCCTGGCAGTTTTGAAACCAGTGACCTCCATGCTCAGCATGAAACTGTTCTGCACAGTTACAGCTCCACAGAACTTGCTGCAGTAAGCTCTCGCTGAGACTCCAGGTTAGCAAGAAAACACTGAGATTCAGCAGTTTCCTGAAATAATAGGAATGTCTACAGTGACATCTCAGAAAGAAGAGTAAATTCCCAGTGAGACAGGGGTGGGAGAGGATGCTCCGTTTGGATGCATGAGCTATGATGTGTTTCCTGGTCTGGGGCAGAGATGAGGAAAGTAAGCACTTCCATGTTGCAGCTGGAAGATCATACTGTATCAGTGCCCACTGGAGTGCCAGCCAGCATTTTCCTGGATTAATGCGGTGCCATGGCCTCTTTCCTGCTCCAGAACCCAGAGCCAAAGATACAGACTCAAGGAAAGTTCAGAGGCCATGCCACTAAGCTGAATACACAGATTATCACCCAAGCTGGCAGAAAACCCTGGGTTCAGAGCCAGCTGTGTGTACTCTGAGTGAGTGCCTTACACTTGCAGCTGGCTCACTGACTGTCTCTGAAGAAGAGACACCTTTATCCCTCAACGACACCCAGACTTCTGGTCACCCACAGAGCACAAAGAAGAGCTGGGCAGCCCTGTTGCGCAGCCGCTTCCCTTCCCCCTTCGTGCCTGCAGACTCCTTGGCCGAGCACACAGGCCCCAGACTGGGCTCAGTCTCAGCTGCACTTGGCAACGAGAAAACAAAGTCAAACATCATCTGTGTCAGCGACTGTGCAGCAGTGACAGAAAACAAAACTGACACAAGCTCATCCAAACAACGGGATTACAGTTCCCAGAGACTCAGAGCCTGTGATAATAAGGTTGTTGCTGACCTGGTTAGTGTTTTGTGCTTTTTAAAAGCACTGGGGGAAGAATTACAGAGAAGCAGAATGAGGAATCCAACACTGGGGACAGAAAACCACATAAATATACATATATATATATATACACACACACACACACAAATATACTGGTGAGGGTCCCACTTGCTGCCCTGGTAAGAAAAAAAGAAGGGAAGGGCAGAAAGCTCCCCAAAAGGCAAACGTGTAAGACAGGGAAGGAAATCAAAACATGGAAGGTTAACAGGGAAAGCTATAAAATGAATGCCAGTGAGCCCCATTGCATAGATCCTAACAACCTGAGCATGCCAGCAAAGATGTCTACGCTTAAAGACAGAGTATTTAAGTTTCATGTCATCTGCAGAAGCCACAAACTCTCCTTCATCAGGATGCTTGGCACAGACCCCATCTGTTTGTTCCTTGGAGCACCCCCTTCTCATCTCTCTTCTCTAGGTGCCTTTTGACTTACTCCATCCTGAATCAGTTTGGGATCATGTCTTTCAAGATAACCACAGGTTACGGCCTATGTTAACCACTGCAAGTGGTCTCCAAAACACTATTTTGCACTGGGCTGTCTTGCTGCCAGAAGACAGGAGTCTCACTGACAGGATTTGGTCCCAGTCCTACCAAGTGCTCCCACCTCAGGGATTCAGTCAGTTCTCACCAGAGGGAAAGAACATGGCTAACCAGATTCAGAGAGTCCTCTGCCCTGGGGATCATAACTGCCTGCAGAAAAAGGGTAGGTGTTACATGTAGTGTAAACCTTATTCTGACCAGAAGCATTTCTATGGGTCTCAGCAACATAAAGAACAAGCAGGAATGTGACCCTGGCCTCAGGAACTGCTGCCAGGGGCAGGTACCAGCAGCAGAAGATTCCCAGCTTGTATACACATCAAGTTCTCCAAGAAGGATGTGCAAAAGTCTCTGCAAGCCCAGGAAGGAAGGCTGGAGTAGCACGATGAGAACACAGGGCTTAGCAGAAATTGTAGCTATGGAGTGGAGCACAAGAAATTAATTAGCCTGATTAGTTTGCAAAGAGAAGGAGGAATAGAGCAAACACTCTCCAATATGTAAAACAAGGTCAGAAAGAGAACAGTGAGTAATATTTATCTGGCTCCCTGGGGATGGGGGAAGAAATACTTAGCCTAATTTAAGACAAAGAAGATTTACACAGGAAAAGAGGAAATACTTCCAAACCTATAGTTTGTGAAGGAGTGGAATAGCTCACCTGTGGCTACTGTGAAGCTGTTTTCACTTAAAGACAGCTTTGGGTTTCAAGAGGAGTTTTAGACATAGACTTTGGTCAAGAGCAGTCTAGCTGGACTTAGACCTGCTTTTACACAAGTTGAGGAGAAAAGTGGCCATGATAACAACACACAAGACTGATGTTTCTACAAATCTCTGTCCAGTATTTCTTCTGCTGTGAGAAATCAGGCAGCCCTGAGCCAACCCACTTAAATGGTAAGAATAGCTCAAATCAGAGTTAAATCAAGTTATCTCCACCACCAGGATTCAGCACAGGGAGCCAGAGCTCATTTCCCTTTTGGGGTTGGAAGACCAGACAGTGACACAGGGAGGTATCAGCCTGTAACAAGGATAAACTTTAGTAGCTTCCTGTAGTCTAGCTGAGCTGTTTCATTCACGAGGCTACACTCCAGGACTCCTCCTAGCCCACTGGTGCACCAGGCAGTCCAGGCCTGGCTGCCAGACTGAAAGCTACCAGATCTCTCCAGGGTAACTTACACAAGTGCCCCAAAACCACAGAAAGTAAGGTCAGAGCTTTAATATTCATTCTGCAGGGACGTAAAAGCAGATTACATGTCCTCTCTTGCTTCTGTATGGAGCACTAGGGCCAGAAGAGCTTTTAAAATTGTTTTCTCCCTATTAGCCCACAACCTTTGAAGAAATGGGAAATGCATGAAATGCTGACATCATTTGGAAGATGATGAGGGAATGAAGGAATGGATGAAGCGATGGCATTAACCATGTGAGGAAAACAGGATTCAGTTCTAGTTTTGTGTCATTATAGCTGGATGTGTGCAAAGCTGCACAGACACTCCTATTTCGCAGCAAGTCTCATCAATTAAACCTGTTTCTAATCAACAAGCAGCTCTTAAGATATTTGTACAATGGGAGGAAGGTTTACACTGACTGCTACATCTAATTAAAAGTCAAATTAATGTAATTTCCCCAGCAGAAATCAATCCCTAATCAGACTATACTGAAGTGACAATGAGACTCTACTGAAATCTATCCAACTGCAAAGACAGGGAACTGCAAAGACAGGGAACTGCAAAGACAGGGAACTGCAAAGACAGGGAAAGACGCTGAATCTCTTTGCACACATTTCTTCAGTTGCAATCATAGATGCAAGGGTCCAAAGGCTCACATCCAAACCATTCATTCTATCAAAGCATCACAGACCTCAAATGACATCCCTGAGGCTTCAAAGGAAAAAGATATAAAAAGTGTTAGAAAACTTCCTAACTTCCTTCCTTTAGCCCCTCAAAGGCAGCACAACAGGCCATAAAACCCAGTTGATAAAACAATCTGCACATCACCTTCCACCACAATGTGGCTGCAGTATCGCAGCCTTTGAAAGCTTCTTTGTAAAGGGAATGGGAGAAGAAAGCAGATTTTTCTTTGGGATTAGCAAGAAAGAGCAGCACTGAGGCAAAGCCAGAGAAGCAAAGCAGTGCATTAGCAAAGCAGGTCAAAGGAGTGAGAACGAGATTTCTAAGCATAAAGGAGCCCAGAGAATGGCATGGGGAAGCTTCTGCTCACTCACTTAATGGGAGCACAGAGAGATGAAAAGGTAGCTGAAAAGGAAAATGACTCCTGCATGTCATTCCCTACCCAAGAAGGGTTTGCTTTAATGCAATCACATAGATAGTGATAAGAAAACCAGGTAGAATCTGGAAAGAATTATTTGCAAACAGATCCTGTTCAGGAAGACCTGATGGGACAAGCATGACCCTGGAAACCATAATGGAAATCTTTAGTTCACTATCAGCCCTGCTTATTTAGCACAGTCCACAAAGAACTACAGCAACTTCCCTCTGCCCCCTTCATGAAATCTCTCAAACCTCAGTAGTTAAACACAAATCATTGCATAGCAGGGCATTATCCAACATCAGACCAGCTACAGAAGCCAAGGTAAAGACTCCAAAGCTTCACAAAAAGGAAGCAAAGTACCTGGTTTGAAGAGGCTATGGGGAGGACATGGCAAATTAGGACCTTTCTGATGAGTTATTTGAACAGTTAATAAAGCCATCGGTTACTGTGCACCTAGAGAAAAACAGAGCAAGAAGGCCAGGAGGCCAGCTGGGTTTGCTGAAGACAAATCATAACATATCAGGTTGACTTCCTGCTGTGTTGAGGGAATGGCTTAATGGAATGCAGGGGATTTTCTGTAGCTGTGAGTAAAGAACGTTTAATAGGGTCCCAATTCTCAGGGCATCTAGAGATGTGGATTAAACAGATTCACAACTGGGTCAAATCAGCACATTTATACAGTAATTATTCAGGCTTTAATATGCTCTTGAGGAGATGGTCCCAGGGGTACGTGGACGGGTAATTTCAGAAGGGAGTTGACAGGCTGGTTACGCTAAACCTATTCTTAAATGATACAAAATTGGGATTTCGAGAAAAAAGAATCAGTCTAGGAAGAAAATAATTTTAGCTGAAGTGTTTTGTGGCTGTGATGATCATAGGACTGAGAATGTCATTTTAATCAATTGGCATGATCAGCCTGAGCTTCTGCCAGGCCAAGTGGAAAGTGGGGCATGCAGGAAGCAGAGCAGTCATGTGGCCAAGAGGCTGGGGAAAGAGATGCTGGCTGAGGATGGGAGCCCTTGGGACAGAACAGATGACAACAGAAACAGGAATGTGCCTTATTTCCACAGTACAGTAATAAAGGAAGCCTGTGTCACAATAAGGCTATGGCCAAATTTCTTTGCATGTGTTCCAGAAAAGGTTTTAAACAGCAAGCTAGAGACAAAAACAGGCACAAAAGAACACAGAAGAATGGCATGGAAGTGATTGCAAGCGGTTTTGCCCATATACTACCCAATGTCTGGAATGGCCCCAAAAGCATTCCATACAAGGAAACAAAACCAATTCAGGTGCTTGCTCTGGAGCAGAGTAGACAGAGGGATGCACAGTATTCCCAAACTAATGCAGACTCGTGATGGAGTGGGCAGGCATCAATTACTCATCAATCAGGAAGGACAGAACTCGGAGAGAGAATCAGCTCTCAAACTGGTGGAGAAAGCTGCCACAGTTAGAGATCTCTCCCTTCGCTGAAGCTGTAATGATTCCAGAGTGAGGAAAAACAGGCTCCCCTCAGATACCAGACATTACAAAAACTTTGCCTCCCTGTTGATGTGGCTCTTGGACAAGAAAAGTTGCATGAGGGCTCTCCGGAGCAGGGGAAGCAAGCCAGCTTGCTGAAGAATATAACTACAAACCCAAATTATTTGGACTCAGTTTTGTCTTTGCTCTATTACTTTTGTGGGATTTCCTACCATCAGTGTTCTCCTCTTGCAGAAGGAGACATTTTTAGGGAATTTCTTCACTATCTTTGCTTGGGAACCCTATTTTGTGAGTGATGGAGGAAAGAAACGAGCAGGAACGTGTTTCACCAGCATCACATACTCTGCTCAGTCCCATACTTTGTGCTCTCCTTAACAACAGCAAAAAAGCGAAGTTGCTCTGTGTGATAAACCCAAAGTGGGAGCAGTCAGCTTCTCCCCATGCAAATTTACCACTACAAAACACAGAGGATTGCCATGGCAAAAGGGACAGACACTGATCAACCAGTGCTGGCCTAAGCAGCCTGGAGGTTCCTCTTCAGCCACACAGGGAGCTCCAGGAAGCTCTCAGATCTGTCGAGATACACAGTGTCTGTCTGGATCCTACTCCTGCCCTATCTTTTGAGGCAGCCCAATGAAGTGACAAGGCTGCTCAGCTATACCCCAAATGCCACTGCCCAGGCCATAAGCAAAGGGTCTGAAAGAAGGTTGTTGATTCTGCAGAGTCAAGTCAGCTTACCAGCTCTTTGAAGAAGGCAGCCTCTTTATGCTGCTCTGAGTAGCGCTCATACTGGTCCAGTCCGTCCTGCAGTTTCAGGGTCAGCGTGTCGTAGTTGGACCGCACCACTTCCAAAACCTGCCAAAGACAGCCAAATACAACAGAAGAGTCAACATCCACAGATACCTCACCACAGGAGGAGTAAAGCTGACACAGATCACAGCTCTGGCACCTATGTTGGTTTTGCACCATAGATGGCTTTCACAGCCAATGTTTGGCTTGTAATTGACAACACAGAGATGAGCACTGAATGTTTCCTAATGCCAGTAAGGAAGAGTCCTCAAATTTGTGGAATTTCTTCATTCATGAGAATAGTGCATGGAGCCTGTATGTATGACAGCAGCAGTTTTCTGTCACCAGAAGTAGGCATGATCTCAATAAATTATGCAGCTAATTACCCCATTAACACAAATATACAACACAGTAGGCACTATACACACACGGATTCGACTGACCCCATGGTCCTTTCAGGGCTAGTTTTGCCAGCACACCTCCCTCCTGGCTTGGGAATCACCATTCACCACCTGCTAAACCACCAGCTTCTACAGCTGCTCAGGTCAGCTTCCAGAACACTGCACCTCTCTCCTGATGGGAACAAGCTTCTGATAGGCACTAAGAGAAGACCAACCCTGGTATGGACTCTGGTTTTAGAAAGAGATGAAGACACAAATCTAGGTCTTCCTGCCCAGGAGATACTTTACTATCTGCCTTCACTGCAACAGAAGCACTATAGTTTTATTACTGCCCTACTCTGCTCCCAGCACTAGGCTATACTTGCAAATTCATAGCTACACATCTCTGTCCTATTGAACTATTCATTTTCCTAGCTAGGGAACACCAAGAGGGACTCCCACAATGATTTTTAGCTTCAAAGCATTGCATGGACTAACATATTCCTCAAAGCATTTGTGAGATGGTTAGTAACAATAATGTTCCTAGAAGGAAACATAGAGCTCAGCACTCCTGGGCAAACATGCTTGAAACAATTTTCTTAAAGACATGAACTTCTTTCTAGGCTGTTACTATTTGCTCTGAGAGTTAAACAGAATATCAGCATCTGAGGCATGCAATACAGTAGCCCCCACTTATGACAAGGCTCAGCCAGCAGGACACATGATAAGGTGCAAAGGAAAAGGACTCTGCTCCAAGGTATCACAACTAAGAATAGATCCTAAGAAGAGCATTGCAGAGGATTTAAGACAGCAGTGACTAGAACAATGAAGAGCCCTTTTACTTCTTCTTTTGTCCTCTCAACAATGTAAACACTACCTTTAACTGTCCCTTTAGGCAGCTGGCAGCTCCTGCCCCTTTACAGGACTAAATCCGGTCCTTACACCCCTTATGCCAGGAAACTTGGACTTGCTTAGGGTTCCTTCAAAAGCTTGTGTCCTCCAAACTCTGCATGGGGCAGTGGTCCACAGAGACATTCATGCTAGAGCCTGAGGTGATAGAAGCCACAGGGCATCACCTAATCAAGGATTAGGGGCAAAGAAAGGGTCCCAAAAGCAGTTCCCAGGTGAGATGGTCATACAGCAGTCACTGTGCAGCTCAGCTGTCATCCAGCACTGCACAGACAAAGTGGGGTAGGAATAAGCATTTGGACTCAGTCTCAGAGGTCTTTTCCAACCTAATTGATTTTAATTCTGATTCTAATTCTGCAATGTTACTTAAGAACAGCCTGTCAGTGTCCTGCTGTTGTGAAAGCACACAGCCTCCTCTCCAGGATTCATTTCCTAATGCTGTTTGTCAGCTCCACTGGCTGAAAGAGAAAGAACCCTCTGCAATGACAGCCGCCTCCAAATTCAGCCTGCCCTTCTTGTCCCTATGTGCCAAAGCTGCAAGAAGTATCACAGAGCTAAAAGCAGTGATGAAAGAAAGCCACCAGGGCACAGGAATAACTATCCACTAGGGACAGAGCACGGTAGTATAATGCACCTTCTTCTGAGCAATAAAGAATCCAGCATCTTGCTCCTGTCAATCGGAGGAAGCCAAATTGACCAAGATTAATAAGCTGCAGGGGAAAAACCTTGTTTGAAAGGTGAGTAATCAAACAGGCTTCTCCAGCAGTAACTCAGGGTGAAGACATTTTACTCAGGGCTACCCCACTTCCCAGGAACCTTCCCCTGAGCTCCTCTTCCCTCTCCCTGTGTCCCCTTATGCAGGGCCATGCACAGTGCCATACAGATGTGCCCAGACAATAGATGGACATGCTTCTCCACAAAGAATCAGGATTCCTCCTTGCTAGCTCTGAGCAGAAATCTCTTCAGATATTCAGAGGTATCCTCAACCCATGGTAAAGAGAAGTAAACTCTGAGGGCAGCAGTGAGCTCTGTAACCAGTATCCTTTAAATCAGCCCTCCTGCATCCCCTTTGAAAGGCAGCTAAGAACTCAGTTTGATACCTTAAGAGGAAGACAGGAAAGGAACAAGAGGCCCTGAAGTCTCTACTGTGTTACCCACTACTTATTGTAGTCTCTGCAGTGAACTTGAGATCAGCTTATCCCTTTAGCTACGTATTTCATTGGCTTCCACTCCTTAACTCCTTTAATTATGAGACAGAACTTAAAAAGAAAGAGTAAGTTAAAAATAAACAGCTTCTCCCCACTGCCTGATAATTTCCCTTTCTTGCTGCTGCTGAGAAAAAATGCTACGTGGGATCTGAGATAAACCCACTCACAGATAATTTCACTTCATACCTTGTAATGGATAGAAACTGTTACTGAGATTAGGATCTGCCATCCTTGAGACGATTTCATCTGCTCTTTAAGATGCAGCTGCTAGACAGAGGACAGATTAAAGAGCAGCAGAAGATACTAATAGCATCTAATATGAAGGTTTAAAAGCTTTCAACACAGATGACAAGGAACTCAAATTCTCTGTGTAACAGAAGACTGTATGTTAGCATCCTTCGCTCTCCTTACATGCTGCTTTGACTTTTGCTCAGGAAAACTACTCAGGAAGAACAGCGCTTTTCGTTAAACACACGAGATCTTTATCTGCACCTTTCCATCAAACAAAAAGAACTAGAGGAATTTAATTTTGAGATTAAAGCATTTCTCCTTCAAGGTCATGTCCAACCTGTTCTTCCTAGAAGTCTCTAAACCAGAAAACATGAATTCCAAGACGGTGAAGTATGAATGACTTAAAAGAAGGGACTTTCAGTTGGACTCTCTCAAACAGATTTTAAATAGTCATTCAGACTTTTACAATCTCACGGGCATCTGGAAAAACACCAGTTCTAGTGTCAGGTAAGGATAGAGGAACTTGGAGGATTACTTCAAAGGAGCTTGATGTGACTCCTCAGATTGCAAGGGTGAACATGCAGGGCAATCTATTTTTCTTTAAAATGTTTTACTGGATCTTTACAGTGGAAAAAAACCCTAATGGAGTCACAGTCTAAAACTCTTTTTGTTAGTTACCTTAGGGGGACTGGAGTCTTAAAAAAGCAATATGACGAAGTGAGCAACTCAGACAGTCAATACAAGAAGAGTGAAGGCTACTAAATTCCCTTCCTGCAGTTACCTGTATCAGCCCCAGAGGCTACATTCGCTCATTTACTCCACTGCAACCAACCTGAAGTCAGTGGAGCTGCACCACTGTAATTTAAAGATAATTTGCCATCAAATTAACCCCCTGCCCCATCACTCACTCACTGACTGCTTTCCAAAAATTACAGGAAAACATTAGCTATTCAGGTCCCTGCATTTGTGTCCCCAAACCAACCTTTCAGGAGCTGCTCTCTGAGCGAGTGCTTTCTGTGGCACTCAGATTTCAGCTTCCTCCTGCAGCTACAACTGCCCATGCCCCCGAACTCTCCTTCCCCAGTAACACTGACAACTTGTGAGCAGAGGTATCCCCTGAGTAACACAGCAGGAGGGCTGGCTTCTGACAGAAGGGCTGATGTGGGGCTCAGCTCTCCACAGCATCCCACCCATGCCCTGCCCTGCCCATGCTATTGCACCTAGAGAAACAACATTATTTTGCAGAGTTTTTGCCTCCTTACTTTGCTCCATCCACCAGCTTATCGCTACCTTGCAAACTGGACGGACAACCTCCATTGTTTGGGTCAGTGGTCTCTTGAGGACACAAGCTCTTAAACCAGTTCTCCCAGAACCAATTGCCCCTGCCCTGCAATTTTCAGCATTGGAAACAGACCACGATTTTGCTGTAACACTCACTACACACAGGCTCCTTCCTTACTGCACACCAGAGCTGTTCCCTCTGACCAATCCTCAACAAGAGCCGACATACTACACTCTCCCAGGAGAGACAGGACCTTCTGGAAGAGCCTGTCCTGGGGAAACATGGGGATTACACATGGTAGTTTCCTATCCCTATCCTACCCAGCACACAGTCACTGTTAGCAGCAAAGCCAGAGAAGAAGCTGAACTGGCAATGAAATCTAATAGGCAACACGCAACACTAGGGCCCATCTGTCTGAAAGACACCATTTGCTTCATTACTTAACTTTTTAACCTGCAGAATCTTTCATCATCTGCAACTGCAGTCTCTCTGCTTTACTGGAACATAAAATTAGAGTACACCAGCAATTCACAGCACCCAGTAAAGGACCTGGTGCTGGGTGATTCTGGGAAGCATGCACAGGTAATGACAGAAAAATAACAGGAAAAACAGAAGCAAGAAGAAATCAAGGTCTCTACACTGTCTTTTAAATCAGCACAGGAAAGGACAAGAATGCAATCAGTCAGCATCACCAGTACCTCGCTAAAGCCTCTCCAAGCCCTTAAGACAGTAATTAGCTACCACGACAGAGCAGTTGGAACAGCACTGATTGAATGATCTCAAATCAAGTAAAAGGCAAAAATCCACCCCAACAACCCCCAGGTTAAAATGCACTTGCTTCACACAGCAGCTCCATGCCATCACATGGCTAGGATGGGGGGAGGCTCTCCAGATCAAGCCTAGCAAGCCCTCACAGGACAGAAAAGTTAGGTGCTCCATCCCAGCTGTCCCATGCCAGAGGATGGAGCAGCCAGTCTATGGGGCATGTAATGCTGACCTCTCATCGGCGCTACTGCACAGACATGGCACAGGGGCACAGGGCAGCCAGGGACAGACAAACAATCCTCCCTGCAGAGGTGTTGGAGTGCCTGTCACTGCCTGTGTATCACACACAGAGGGAATTCTGGCAGTTCCACCTCCCAAACCCAGGCAAAGCCCAAAACACCACAAGCAAACTCAGCAGTCTGTCCCCTCAGTTCAGACCATGGAGGCTGTAGGACATTATGGTTTTCCTATTCCAGTAGAATGCCCAATGTACATTTTACACTGCAGTTCTCAAATTGGCTTGTTTATTCCAGGTTTAGTACAAATGTTCCCCTTTTTCTCCCTCACTAATCTCCACAACTCCTAGTCCCTGAACATTTCTCTTTATGAATTCAACTGAAGAGCAACATTTCTCATTGTAATGAAAAGGCTGCTGACATCTGGACTACGAAGAGGCTATTGCCTCTCCATAATAATGTGTCAGGTAATTGACATCAATTTTCCAGTACTATCTTCTAATTAATATGGAAAATGTTTTTTTTTTTTTCCAAGTGCCATCACACTTCTCACAGAGCAACTTTAAAGTTGCTGATGCAGGCTGGAGTCTTTGCTGAAATTAATCCCCAGAAGCACCACAGACAAAGAACATAACTAAATAATTAGAAGTTAAATAAAAACACACACACACAGCTGCCACACTTCCCAAAAGACTCTGCCCAAACCCCGGCTGCATGCATCTCCTTCTCCCTTTTCTCTTCACAGTCTGCAGGAGCCAAGTTCAGAGACACTAAGGCTGCCAGTGCTATGCACATGTGCTGGAAGCAGCTGCCATTCATACTGGTTTCCAGGAAAGCACCCAACCCAGGACCAGCAGCAGCACAGAGCTTTTGTCTGACCCAACACTACCTTACCTTTGCAGCTGTTCCGGAGCTAATGCAGTGCTGATGCTTTAACACCATTCCTCACCCCATGGTGATCAAGCCATGACTATTAATTCCATGTTCATGAATGCTAAGAGGAAAAGGAGGAGGATGTCCCTAGGATAGTTTAACAACTCAGATTCCCAAGACATGCTTCATGTACTGCGCATATCTATGGATCCAGAGGATGTGTAGTGGGTCTGGTGGGAAAGACAAAGATCTGGGCTGGAGATGCAAATGTAGTCAGGTCACATATGTGTCTTTCAAGACATGCAGCACATTGCCATTCCTCTTCTGGTGGCCCAGATCTCCTGCATCCAGCAGTTTGCACTACATGTAGTGAAGGACCTATTGCTCTCTCTTGCTGTCGGATGAGAGCATGAGGCTGCTCAGACAGCCCCCACCGTCTCACACATCTGTCACTTCCAGAGTAGGAAGCATCATCTTGTCTGCCCTGAGTACAGGAAAAAATCCTGGCAGGAAGGTTTTTTCCCAGTAGTAAAAAGTTCAGCCAGCCCAAAGGATTAAGCGAAAGTAAACAAGGGCAAATTTCTCCTCTGAGGTATGAAACAGGACACCACTGATGCAGGATGCACCAGCACTGCTGGGCAGCAAGGCACAGGAGGTCTGTGCAGGTCACTGGGGGGCAGAATGGCCTGCAGAGGTGGGCACAGCTGCCTTGCCACGAGTCCCAGGGCGGAACTGGGCATGAGTACATGCTCCAGTCCTGACTGTGGAGAACCAAAAGCTGATGAGACTCTTGTTCAGTGCCTGGAGTTGGACACATGGACAAGGCTGAGCAGCATATAGCAAAGACAAGTTAGCCAGGAGATAGGGAGAGGAGGTGCCCCATCTTGCTTTCCACTGCTAAGGTTGGTGCAGGGCCCCTTTGCATAGAGTTCCCATCAGGTTTACTCTGACAGTTGCTAGTTTGTGTTTGCCAGTCTCCCTCTGCTCAACTCACTGTGCATTAGCCAGGACTGGGAGTGAACAGTCTTTGCCCATTAGTTCGTCCTTTGTCCCTGCCAGTCACTCCTGGCAGTCCTGCTGAGCTCAGTGAATTACTCTGTGCCTAGCCAAACATGAGGTAAGTCTAACTCTCCATGTCCCAAATCCTTCCTGAGGACTGCTTTTATATATTTGCACTTGAGTGGTATTGAAATCCAGGCCTTGCCAGTTCTCTACACAAGGCAAAAGGTTTTGATCGTACATGAAAGATTATCATTATTATTATTTTACTTAGCAACATCAAGGAGGGACATTTCACACCCCCTTTTCCTCAGCTCAGCATAGAGCCATTCTGTCAGGCTCAGATGATATACAGTAGCTCAGATGTTTGTTCAATGATCTCACAGGGATCTGTGATCTTTAAAGGAACAAGCCTACAAAGGCAACAGTTTCTATCCATGGAGTGGGAGGGTTTGGTTACAGTCTTTCTACTCTGCCCACAGGTGCCTCTTCTAAAAATAAATAATTTATGAGCTCACTCAGAAAATGACTTGTTCTCTGAACTCTGCTAGCAGAGATGGCATCCTGTTTTGAGACAAGAGTTATCTGCTCCAGAAATGTTTTAAACCCATAATCCATTAGAAGCCTCAGGTGTTCGACTCTAATGTTGGGAAAAGACTTATTGATCCAACCAATCTAGAACTCACACAGCTTACAGAACATCCCAAAGCCAAAAGTGTTATCCAGCTCCACCGGGAAGCTGTAAATGCATAAAAACAGTGCCTATTCCAAGCTCTCATTGGACAGGCATTTGCAAGAATCAGCAGTTACTTTAAGAAACAGAAAGGCTGCAAATAAGGACAAAAGCAAAAACTAAGAGAGACTTATGGTCTCTCTGTGCACAGCTTTCAGGGGACTTAATTTGTAAGAGATATAGACAAACAGAAGAGATGAATGTGGTTGATAACCCTGGACAACTCTGTAGCCATCACTAGGGCTAGGGAGTCTTGTGCAATGACACCCTCTGAGTTCCAGCATTCAGGCAGGTGAAAGCCTGCCCACCTCACCAGAGCGCCTATGCCATGAACACTTTTGCTACATAGTAATTACAAGAAGTCACATCTACAGACACATGACAGCTCCCACACACGTTAAATGCACTTTGCTCAACCCATTCGAGTTTTGGAGCACAAGGAGCAAAAATGCATGTAGCCCCACACTGTTTTTCTCAAGACCAATTCACTTTTCCAGTTTCAAGGACTGTCAGTGGGTTTAATACTGATCTACGTATCCCACTCGGCACAAAGAACCTGGCACTCACTGTGGGACCCTGGCACCCTTTCCCAGACTGCAGGGACAGCTTCTCCAGAGGAAATACAGGAGGCAATTCTGCATCATTCAAGTAGGAAAACAGGTTCAGTGGGTTTCTGCCAAGGGAACAAACATCCATGTACTGCACAACACTGGCACTTTCAAAACCCAGGCAGGGAAAAAGAAGTCAAAGATCTTGAAATGAATAATCTTAAAAATTATCAATTCATAAAATAAGCAGCCACCAGAGCAGATATTTAGATCTGGAAGGGGAGATATGCCAGAAACTAAATGAGGCCCACTAAGCTTGCCTGATTTTAGAAATTTTGTGAGGCAGGCAGGCAGCAAAAGGAAGGCCTGGATGACGGCAGGAGCATAAAACCCTGAGATAGATAGATTTGCTATTTTGGAGTTACAGCCCATTTTGGAATTGTGAACCCTTATCTCCAGCTGGTGGCATTTATGAAAACATTTCTCACCGCTAGGTACATAAGAGCACTTGCAATTCTGCCAAGGCTTGAAATGCACTGCAGATAGCTACGGACTGGACTGTTAATTTTTTTATTTCCCCATTGTGCTTACAATTAACTTAAGTGCTGAAATGTGATGGGCTGTTCCAGGAGAAGCTTTTTATCTACCAGCTGCATTCTAGCAGAGCAGTAAATCAACCGCTGTCACCAAAGTGTCAGACAAGAAGACGAGAGCATCCTTATGCTCACTGTTATCACTCATATTACCCGTTCAGCCTAAGTGGCTAAACCAGCATTCAGCAAATGAATGCTGTGATTTGTGTGCAACCTTTGGTGCAGTTCTCTATTTACAGCAGACCTTGTCCTCCTGAACACAAAGGAAAAAAAATAAGCAGGAGCAGCTCTTTAGCACCATTTAACCGACCAAAGCAAGACCAGTAACCTTGATGTCCACAAACAAGATAAAAGAGTTTCAAGTCATGAACTGCTGCTCCAGATGAACTGAGAAACCAGGACATACAAAACTATTACAGAAATCAAAGACAGTTACAAGAACTTTAAAAAAAAGGAGGTGAAGATTTTAAGAAAAGGTTTGAAATAAAATTCTTCCAGGGCCAGTAGTCAGAAAGCATCCTGACAAATGCTGGAACTCAAATACACTGCTTTCAGTTTAGATTGCCTGGATGAAGTGACAAGAAGATACCTGATATACACCAGAGGAAACTCATTCCTAGTAAAGAAATTCAAATTTTCCCAGAAGACAGTTGGCTCAGGAATAAGGCTGTCTAAAGAACAGATTAAGACAGGATATGCAACAAAATCCTTTCTATTCAATCAAACCTGGACAGAAGTGCACTGTTCCAGTTCGAACCTAATTGTGCTCACGGGAAAAACAATGGGGAGGTTTATTCTGGTTACGGTCTAATCAAACACCTGCAGTCACAGGAAGCTTCTGGAACTACATCACCTGGTCAGGTTCATAGAAATCAGTACAGGATCCAAGAGAGCTTGTGCCCCCCACACAGCCACCATGAACTTCTACAAGACACAATGATTACAGACTGACTCAGAAATAAAACCAAACCAGAACTCACCAGGACTCTGACTTGAAGATGAAGAAAAATGAAAGGAGAACACAGACACTCCAAAAAGCTAGAGAGCTCGCCATGCATTTTGATTTTATTTTTTGATCTTTTACAGCAACTAGCAAGCAAATGGCCTCTATGAATGTACAACCCTGGGTCTGATGCTTGCTGAGAAAAAGTAGATGCCAATCTACCTCATGACTTTTTTTTTTTTTTTAATGATCAGAAATATTTTTAAACTTGGTTTGCACAGCATGAATAAATTTAATTAAAGGATGCAGCAGAACTAAATACCAAGATTCTAAAAAACTGGCTACAAACCAAGTGGATGCTGTGTATTTGAAGTAATTCAAAACAACATAGGACACACTAGAGAAACAACCAGCTAGGACTGAGGAAGGAAGGTACGCGTTCAGAGGGGCAAAGGTTAGAAAGATCAGTTCCATAACTCCTACTTACATTTCAGCAATTAGTGGAAGTGAAAAAAAGCAGTAATTCAGTGTCCTGAGGAAATGCAATGAAACCAAGAAAGAGGAAATGCAGAGACCATCTGACTAACTGACCACATGTGGAAAATGAACTCAAGTCTGTTCTAAGATAGGAAAAACAAGAACTTTTGAATACAAGCAAGAAATCTGGATAGCCAAGAAACACAATGAGCAAATAGCTGTTTGATTATTGTACCATTTTGCAGTTCTACAGTATCTTCTATGAAATAACGGCATTGGAATCAATATACAAGATTTAATATCTGGATTATCAGAGAATTTACACAGAGACAACACAGTACTCCTCCTTTATTTTTGTGTTCTCTCTAATAATTTCTAATTCTCTATTTGCTTTTATTATCATTGTTGAGCCTTGAGACAACATTTCCAGGCTTATCACAATGACTCTGAGGGTCCTTTCCTGTATGGCAATATCTAGCAGACTTTTCTACAGCTTAATGATTCTAAGAGACTTATAAATTCAACCTGCAAAAATGCCTTCTAAAGATAGAGCCCAAAAGAAATAGAAGATCTATAGTCACTTGATTAGCTACAAATAGCTGTAGCTACAAATAGCTAGAAAGACTGTAGTAGCAGTATACTAAGGTAGGTAGCTAATAAGGAAGGATGGGCAGTGCTTAGAAGTTTATGTGACTCAACCCATATAAAAGTTCTAGCTCTTGAGGCTTTTGCAAATTTGGAGTGGGAAACAACAGCTGTATGCTGCTGGATGATCTTACAAACAGAAAATCCTGTAGTGAAAAGGGAACTTCGGCTGTAAAATATCTGCTCTAAGGCTGCAGTGCCAAGTGTGGTTTAAGTCAATCTAAGTGCAGGTCACCTAAACTGCAACCCAAAGTCTGGAGTTCCTCCTTCAAAGGTACTTACAGCAGAATAAGACACTCTACTGTGCAACTGTGAAGTCTCTTCATTCTATACACAAGCACTGAGGGTGCTGATGACCAGGCAGTATTGACATCAGGAGGGACCGAGAAGGTAAAGAAGGAGCAGAGATGACTGAGATACTGAGAATAAAGTTTGTAAGAATTATGACAGTGATGAAATTCCTTGCAAGACAATGGGATCAAATCAAATCTCCCCAAACTAAGTGACTCCTCACAAACCCCAGACACACTTTTGGATCCTACAGTAATCTTCATGGTACAGCTGGAAGAAAAGGAAAGGACAAAGTCTGTAATGAGGGCAGAAATAAAGGAACCAAATAATTTCTGCTACAACAAGCTGAAGGAGTGAAGCTTGTTAACATTTTAATTTGTTGAATTATCCCCTTTTGTGCTGTTGGGATGTGTCATTCTTTTGGAACTTCATCTGGGCAGTGACCAGAACTGAAACAGGACGAGACCATTTATGCTTGGAAGTGTTCATGGCCAGCATAGAAAACATTTTCTGCCTGCAAAATCAGAACTGCTTAAACTTGACTGCTAAGTTAATTTAAAAGGAACATTTAAATGGCTATAAGGACAGATGGAAACACAGAGGCTACTATCCAAGATAATCACTAACAAGGGCAGGCCTGACGAGATGCTAAACATTGTAGGCTGAGACACTTTTTGACTGAAATAGAGATGTGCAGGATAGCTGGTCAGCAGACAGCCAACAAGTTGAAGCTGAGTGGGAGCTGAGACTTGGGTATGGACCACACACAGAAAACAGCTCAGATGTTTCTGAGAAATCAAATTGTCTGCTGCTTATTACAGCCCGTCTCAGGGAAAGATGTCCATGTGTGTTCTCTGAAATAAATACAGAGACACCGAAGGTTGCTGACATTCAGTTGTTTTTAGTCGTTTCTTCTTAAACATAACAGAAACTATCAGGGCCCAAGATAATAGTTATGGCCCTAAAGAAGGATTCCTGGCATGGTTAAATGGTATCTTACCATCAAAACATATTTGGAGAACAAAGGGCTTGTGTGCCTTGGAATGTAGTGTTTATCCCTGCAATATTTCTTCCACTTACATCCTTAAAATATTAGACCTACCACCTCTTCAACACCAGTGTTCTCATGATTCAGATGCTCCCAGCAACAACCACAGAACACCAGAGGAGAGAAGTTCCTTAAGAATATATGACTGAGAGAGACTGAAAAGAGGCATCTGTGACAGTGACACCTATCTCCACCGAGGTTCAGATGCTGGATGGGCAGGAAGGACGTGACACAAAGGGGAGGTTTATTGCTAACAGGTCAGATAAGATTACAGTGTTGGTTGTATGCCCACCACTGACAATCAAGGAAAAGGTGACTTGTGCTGGCCCCTGTTCTCTCCAAAGGATGAGGAGAACAGAAAAACAAAACTTATGCTTCCTTTCCAAAGCACCATTAGCTGTTGAATCCTCAAGTTGAGCTGATCAGTACTCAGAACAGCAAGCTGGAGAACTACTTGCCCACAATGCCTGCCCTCTGAATCACAAACATGCACCCTTTGCTGTCACAGCTCTAAACAGAACCTGCTGGCTATAGAGATGGGATATATTAAAGACTCAGGCAAAGATGATGCCGCTCTCCTGGGGATATGGAGCTGATCATCAAGGCTTCCACTTTATCTCTATATTTCTCTTTTGCCATATTCCTGGATAAGTACCTGCAGGATCTGTAATGGAAATATCATCTCCACGGTAATTTCTGCAGTGCTTGGAGGACACCATTGTTCCACAACCTAAAAATCCCTCTGTGAGGATTTAGTGCTCCCAAGTGCCTCTTGGACATCAAACGTTTTCAAAACTATTAGCTCTGATGGGTTTTTGAATAAGCTCAGTGAAGTCACTCAGTATTTCTCATGAGAAGAAGGTAGTTCTGACCCAGTAGAATAAAAATTACTGAAAAGGACAAGGAGGAGGGAGAAAGTCCACACAGCCCACGCTGTCTGCAAGCAAGGAAATGAGATTTGATTTACTCCGTGATTCTGAGATGTGTTCAATTTCAGCTTGAATTTTCACTGCATAAATTCAGCTTGGCCGAGCAACGTCCCCATTAGAGACTGTCCAAAGCAATATGAGGTGATCCACAAATGATCTTCGAAGCTGAAGGTTCAAAGCCTTGGTGAGGTGGGGGTTTTAGCATATTTTTGCATGTGCAACCCACAAACCCGTGTCTTCCAAGAAGTTTGAGGACGACAATATAAAGAAAGCAATTAGATACAGTTCATACACAGCTCTTTATGGGTGCCAGTTAATCAATTTATTTATTTAGCTCACTGGTTAAATTTCCTCTTCCTGCACCACAGAGAACAACTCCAGGTCTGTTTTCTATGATTCAAAGGGATTAGATGACAAGCAGAAGTCACTCACTAAAAGGACTTAAGGGCTTCAGTTCAGGGATTAATAACTCAGCAGCTTTTTCTCCAGATTTTAAACCCACTAATTTGTACTGCATTGGCTGGTAGTTTTATTTGCACAACTATTTTTGTTTAAATGGGAATCTTAAACTCTTCCCAAAATGCTACTGCATTGCCCTCTTGGTATTACTCTCACATCTGAATTTTTGACTATCTTGAAAGAGGATTTCATGCTTGCTTAGCTAATTTCTTAAGAAACTGCACCTTGTACTAATACACACAAGTTCAATTTCTACTTGGCTTTTCCTAATTAACCAGGCATATCAGCTCAGCAGCCCCCTCAGGAATTCAATAGTACTAGAAGGCAGCTTGGGTGGAAGCTTTGGACCAGATATCTCTGCATCAACTCAAGTCTCACATTTCAGAGAAGCTCTACAAAATATTTGTCTGCATTTGACACATAATAACACACCTTTAAGGTAGGATAAGCCACAGGGGTCCACTCTCACCTGGGGTTAACACAAATTGCTACCACACTTATCCTGCTGAGAAACCCAGTGGCAGAAGCTGAAGTGGGATACACTTCTGCTTACTCTGTAGAGACTCTGATCTTACAGTTCTGAGAATCATTCACATAAGGGAGTTTCAGTGAAATGGTGCTACAATTTAACCCAAACACTTCTACCACTTTGGACTGTATGAATAAAATCTAGAAACAAGTCTGCAGATTGAAAAATTCAGGTACTTTAAAGGTTTGTTGTAGCCTGAACTGGTCTGAGTCAGAAAAGACTAAATTTCTTCCATATGCCTTTTTAAGGACTGACTTGTGACTGTGCCTAGAGCTTTTATTTGGTGTATTTTCACAAATTGCAATAAGTAGAGCTGTTCACTTGGTTTACTGCTTCTAGACAACAACTGCCAGCTATAATCAACTCAGAAAGGACAGTAGGGAAGGAAGGGCTGCAGCCATAGGATGCATCACAGCAGCAAGCAGTGGTTGTGCATTAGGAAAGGTTCATCTTTCTTCCTTCTCACCTCTCTAAAACATGTCAAGGGCACTAATTAACAGGCTACCCAAGGCACAAAAAGGCTACAAAGAAAGACGTCCCTAGTGTCCTGTTAAGGCCCAATCCCAAGATGACTACCAAGATTTTAGAAGCCTACTGAACTCTCCCAGTCACTAGTCTCCAAAACTGATACCAGAAAGAATTCAAATATCACAAGAACTCCAGAAGTAAGAAAAGCAGAAAAGAAGTAAAGTGACCTACTTTATATTCTGTTATCACATATTGAAAGAGACAGAATTGTAAAATGCCAGAAGAGGCACATGTAAAGGAATCCTCTCAAATGCGTGTGCTGTCAGCAGCATGATGGCACACAGCCACCCACAGAAAAAAACAAGGGCAGGGAAAAAACTCAAGTCAAATACTGTGCCAGATCAACAATTCAGTATCCAGAGAGAAGGGAACACACAGCAGGAGCCATACAGAACAAGAGAGGCCTGTGACCTGAGATGCCACTTGACCCTACCCTAGCAGGCATTAAAGCCTCTGCCAGGGAGGGGCACCCTAGCATCAGAACCATCTGATTGCCTCTTCCAAGAGCACATGACAGAGGAGAGCTGTCTTAAATATTCTGTACATATTTCTTGAGCATCTGTTCTTGACTTAGTAACAAGCAGCAGGGCAGAAGATGCTGCAGTGGTCTGAGAGCACCCAGGTACAACTATGTAAGATGACCGGAAATAGTCCAAAGTCTGGATTCACCTTTTAAACCACATCCCTGTTGAGCACTGGAAAGTAAGGGGGGTTGGGAGAGCACCGGTAGGGGATTTTTTCACCCCCTTTTTAAAGAGGAATTCTATCAAAATAAAAAACCTCCTACTCTCCAGATCTGACTTCTGAGATTTTTGCATCATTCTTTTCTAAAATGAAGATCAGGATCAAACCAATTGTCCATTTTTCTTCAAGCATCTTAACCTAACCTTTTCCAGGCTCATCTCAGAAAAAGCTCTCCCTGACATACATAAACTGAGGTTACATTGCGTTATGATCTCATGTATGAAAGGCATGGCAGCTTCAATCCATGTCTCACAACAGAACAGTTGCCTCCATCTTCAAATTATGCTTCACTCAACTGAAGGGTTGCTGGGTGAGGATGAGGGACCAGGCTATGCCTTAAGCTAATAATGCAGCTGACAAGATCACAAGTTAACAACTGACTTCCTGATGACCGATTGGGACAGGAGTGGTCAGTGACCAACTTCTTTATGCTAAAACGTTTGGTACGACATTAATTGCCCAGCCCAAGTACCACTTTGTCCTAGTTCAGAAGCATCAACATACTAAATAGCAACAGAAGCACTTTAGAACTCAAGCAGTCCTGGAATATTATGCCTCTGGGCACTAGTGAGGGTGGAAAGCTCAGCAAAAACTGGATGATGTGGGAAACTGTCATCAGCCAGAGAAATTAAGTTCAGATCATGTTAATATTCTCCCCTGCAAAAAGTGTGTCATGCTCAGGTGTCTGCAAAGAGGCTGAGATGAGGCATTACAGCAGCTTTCCTTTTATTCTTCTGAGGAGGTTAGCCCAGCAACAGATCTAACTTTCCTTTCTATGCCTATAAAGCAACTTGTAGGTGGTACTGTAATTAAATAGGTCCATCACTTAAAATAGAAAATCAAATCTATATAGCTGAGGTGAGAATTAAGACTCTGTAGTGAAACGCATCCATCAAGTCACTGGCTTTCAGGAGCATTAACGACAGGGTAGAAAATTCCCAGCAAACAGACTGGATGCAAAGAAAACAAAGGAGATAATCAGAAAGTCTAAGTTCCAGCATGCCTATCCTCACAAATCCATTTCTGTTTTCATCAGCTGGAATATTGTTCCTGTTCTAGTGTTTCAAGATGTTCAACAAAGAGAGCACTTATTGCCAACAAAACACAGCCTTAAAAAGTCTATACTGTAGCTCACAGCTACCTTTTTGAAGAAATGAGAGGGACGAAAATAACTGCAGATACAGTCATGTGAAGCTCCATCTAGATCCTTGTTTTGTATTACACCCTGTTGTACAAAATCACTGATAAACCTTGGGGTGACAGGAACAGCTAATGTTTCCTGCAAGATGGATGGACAGATGCCTGACTCCAGCAAATCACCAATATGACACAGCTGAACAAAGGCTAGTATCTAGGTTTGGAGAAGGGTGTATGTATTTCTAGTGCAGAAGAGTACTGGAAAGGAAGATGCAGTCATTAGCCAGCTAAGCAAACTCTTCTTTTATACATTTGGAAAGAGAACTGCTGACAAAATGAGAGACATCTCAGGGCAGGCTCTGTTTGACCTCCGGATTCACATATGGATTGATTCATCCTGGGTTTGGAACATTAATTATCACCGAACTAGGAGAAGGCTGCAAAGGACAATGCAATACTTAAATGAAAAGATTGGTGTCTTACTTGCAGGAAGAGCAATGGTTTGATTCACAATGTGCTGAAGAAATATAACCAGGGGGGAGTTGATAGCAATGCCCAGAGAAACAAATTTTCACAGTATCACCATAATACTGTTATTTCCAGCTTTCCATTGTGTTAAACACACTCATGGAGCTCCAGGGCAGCCAGTTTGCTCTGCAAAAGATATCAGAGACCTCCCTAAAGCCAAAGCACTCCAAGAAGAGTTAGCTAGTCAGATGCCTGATGTTAGCATCTTGTTGCCAGAATGATGCCTTGTCTCTCCCCATCATTACATTTCACTGCAAGCAGCTGTCACTGTCTCAGAGTGACATCAGAATGTCATCAGTCCATTAATGGACAGGAGCTTTGTCATGCTGTTGCAAGTGTGAGAAGCACTCCTAAGAACTTCTCCACCTCTATACAGCTTTTACATAGGACCTCAACCCAGTATTTTCTGGGAAGTCAGGAAGCCTTACAATAAGATTTTAATTGCATTCTGTGTGTGTTTTTACATCCAACTCAAAACTAAATGCAATCTGCTGAATTACGGTTGCTGAGGGAAATACACTTGGGAAACCACAATGGGGTTTGTACACAAATAAGCCTTCGGCGCAATATTTCATTAGCAGGGTTCTGCACACGGTGACACTTATTGGCAAAGTTTCCAACTAGGAGGCTAAAGCATATGGCAGGGGTCACTGGAAACAATGTTATTAGGTGACAGTCTGCAAGAAATCACCCCGTACTCCAAATGTTCAGGATATACCAGCAGATTTTCCATATACATCCTCTTACTGCCAGAGGTTATCCTAACGAACATCTGTTTTCATGGAAAAGAAAAGCTTCTAAGTTTAACACTGATACGACTGTGACACACCATTTAACACTGATGCAAGTGATGGTTTCTGGGTCCCATCAGCTTTTTCCAGAAATCCTAGGTACTGTCAGACAATGCTCCAGGACAATTTACCATTTTCTTGTTTGGGAGGCCAGAAAACACTTTTCCTGTCAGAAATTCCTGCTGTGAAGCACTTATTGGTGGAAAACATAAATCCATGAATTGGAAAAAATGAAATAGGAACTCCTCCAAACAGGTATTCAGGTGAAAGCAAACACAGTGCTATGAACTAATATCCTTCTGCAGGCCTACACTTCTGCCAGATATGAGGCAGATGCTGCTGCTCAAACAGCATGTGCTGCTAGCAATACTTAGCTCCCCAGGAGCTTATTTGTGCCTTAACTGAGCCATGGGGGAACCCAAGCACCCTCTGACTGAGGCAGTGGAATTGATTTACAGCCTCTGGCACTTGGCTGATGCAGAACCACCTTCCCCAGTTCCATCTCTCTGGGCATCCATTCTTCAAGCTTGCTGTCCTTGAGTGACAGCTCCCTGAGCAATCCCACTGCCTGCCTCAGATCTCCCATGAAGACAGAAAGAGGATTAAGAAGACACATCAGGGATGCTGCCTTCTCCACTGTTAAAAGGTTTGCCTTTGAGGTCCCTACTGAGGACAATAAATTTGAACGTAATGTCTTAACATACAAATGCCAAATGTCAGAGAGCCAGAAAAACTAATCTTCCAGCTGAGTGGAGCTCTGCTCAGGTGTGGCACCTTTTGGCTCAGCAGCATTTACTCCCCTGCTCTGGGAGGGATGGAGACCACAAAGCTCCATTTGTTTCCCACTTAGAAATCAGAGCAGTGACCCAATTCGTCACTTTTGGGAAACAGCTGCAGCTCCAGTTAGAGGATCCAGAGAAGGAAGGCAGAAAAATATCATCTGTTACAGTAGGATACTACTAGAGAGAAGGAAGAGTGGCAGACTCTGAAGGCAGAAGTTTTAGCCTAAAGAAGCCCCAGAATGAGCACGGCTGACAGTCACTGCAAAGCCTGTCCCCTTTTTGTTATAGGAGAATGTAACTCCAGGAGTGGTTTCTCACAGCCACATCACTGTCTGTAGCTGGCACAGCAGGCTGCAGCCTGTCTGCCTTTAGGACTCCCGAGCAGAGATGCCTGAGTGTAAGGAAGCTTAGGGTGGAGTTCAGGCCTAAAGCAACAAAGTGTAGTGCTATAAATCCAGCTTTACAGAGAATGACCAAAGAAGTTTGCACGGTACCTATATGCATTATGGCAACAGCCAGCATCTGTTCCTGTTTCACAAGGGATTAAAAAACCTTCTCAATCTGAAGTTTTACAAAATGCAAATTGATTTGTGTGTTCACACAAGCCAGCCGTTGACAGCTCCTGCTTTAATCGCAGATGTGCAAAGTTGTAATTTAATCTTTATAAATGCAGACTGTTTTGATCATCCTGTTGCAATCCTCTGTGGAGCTTTCCCTGCCCTATACAAGTGCTTAGCAGTGACGGGAATCTGTAACACTGCTTTGCACTTCCACAGGAGCCTTCTCCAGCAGATCACACAGCACTTCAAATGCTGCCTGGCTCCCCAAGGGCTCCTCACTGGTTGCCCTCTCACTCAGGAGGACACAGGGCTCAAGGTTTGCTCAAGGCAGCACAGTGACAGCCAGTTCAGATCCCAGCCTTTAGCCCCTTCCTCTCGCTACCCACAGCCTCTTTTCTAGGATTAGTCAAGTACCACATAAAAAGAAAACCTGTGAGGCATCTCAGAAGTGTTTTCTGAAACACACTCACTGGGGAGCAGGACAAACACTAGGAAATAGAGCAACATCAGCTTGTTTCCACAGTATGGACTGGGAGCTCATTACAAAGTTAAACCTATGGCTCTTGCTCAGCACACTCCCAGCTGTGAATCAGGCTAGGGTCATAATTCACACCCCGAGTGTTGCTTCTGCAGCCCCAGCATAGAAACTTATCTTGCTCCAGGAGACTTTACCCAGTTGCAGCCAGCAGCCAGTAACAGCTCTAGAAGGCAGCTCTTCCAGACCAAGTCCCCAGCATTCAGTGGTCACCTGCACTACAGCAGTCTTCAGGCCTTCATCAGTCCCTGTGATACTGGCAACAGCCAGGCAAGGATGTGAAAACGGCCGTAGGAACTGAAGTTGAAATTTAATGGACTTATTTTGTTACCAGTTTGTACTTCGAGGCAGTCCCTAATCTGCCCAAGAGGACAGCTCACAGAAGGGGTGGAAGCAAGGCATGCCTCAGCATTTGCATTGCACAAAGGGTGGAAAGACTCCTCTGCTCTGGGAGCAACTGAGGTGTTTCAGGGTAACTTTGCCTCCAAGAGGCACAGAGCAGTTAAGTGCAACCTGGGGTAATGGGCAGGATGCTGGGGAACCTTTGTGTCAAGCCTGAAGGAAGGGAACTGAAGGGTTTCTCCCATTTCTTATTGGAGTTTCTGGGATTGAAACAGGAATAAAGTTGTATCTCTCCAGCAGTAGCTGTTTTTAAAATCAAAGTCCTTCTTTTGTCCCTCTAAGGGCCTGCCACAGTTGTTCCCCCTCCTCCAGTGACGCACAGTTTATTGTATTCTGCATGTTAATAAAAGGCACTACACAGCACAAAGTCACTGCTCCAAAGCTCACCTCCAGCTTCAAATCTCCTTGCTGCAAAGCTGATCAGACCTTGAAGCCTGCTCAGACCCATTCAGTCTGGCACACTGCATAACGCAGTCTGAGGCATTTAGTAAATTGCAGGGATATTTCTCTGATAAAACAAAAAGAAAAAAAAAAGAGGAAGATATCTAAACCAGAGAAAACCCCCATAAGCTAAGCAAACCAGCAATTTGCCAACTCCAGAAGACTTTTTATATAGATCCTTTCCAGTTTCACCTGGTGCAGCTCAGTTCTTTCTATTTAAGCAATAAAATCTGTTTCAAGCCATTAGTCATGAGTAGGTGTCTGTAATGAGACCATGAAAGCCAACATCCCTGCCTCATTTGCAAAGATGTGCTGAGTTTAAATTAAGGCCTTGCCTTGGTGATCCCTTTGCTTTAGTTTCACATTCCCACTACTGTTTGCAACAGGGCACTAGCAGGCTTGAGACTTTCTACCCCAAAGCTCACTGCATTTCAGAAGTGAGGTAGCCAAAACCATTTTAAAGTATTTCTGGAGGCCTCACAACACATTATTCTAATGTAAGAGATTAGGGGGATTCACTGTAGTAGTACCTAGCACTGATGGTACTCAGCATTTTAGAAATATCGAACGTGCACATGCCAAGAGGCTTTTAACTCTTAACACCACTGCCAGCAGTGCTAAGAAAAGATACAGCATTTGGTATCTGTCAGTGGTTTTGTTGCTAGTTATGGAAACTAGAACAAGTTGAATAAACTGTGACATCAATGGCTTAGAATTAAAACACTTGAGGACATCGAAACCAACTACATCCTTTTGTGTCTTTCTGTGCAAGTCACTTGTGGACAGTCCCTGAGCTGCACTTCAGGTTAGTCCAGGTAACAGAAGGCCATGAGGTTTGGGGCAGCATGGAGACCATTCAACAGTTGAGGTATGACCAATGAAAGGGAAATGGCTTTGTGAGATTGCCTGACCAAACCGGATTGCAGCTACTGGCAATGCTGGGTTAATGATTGGACTTAATGATTTTAAAGGTCTTTTCTGACCTAAAACAATTCTATGATTCTACCTGAGTTACAAAGGTGTCACAGTGTGAAACAACCTAAGTATTACATTCATTTGTCACAATTTCAAAAGTAATTCAGTTGTCCTGTTTTTTCCATCACAATCTGTTCTGGCTCCCAGCATTTTCCATCTGCAGTTATCAGACAGAAAACAGGTGTTCACAGCTGTCTCCCACAGTGAACTTTACCTCTGTTTTGGAGGTGGCATAATGTCCCCACTGTAGCTGGGAAGAAAGAGGGGTTTCTATTAGAAAAAGCACATAAATGTTATTGACTAGCAAGCATCATCAGTCCCACATGCCTGCCATCTCAATTTTAAGACCCTTAGCGAGGAAATCATTGAGAGAAAAAGTGCCAACAAGAAAATGAGACCTTAGTGAGCAATTGTTTAACTGGTAAAACACTTGCTTGGCATGCAAGGCACCACAAGACATTCCTGCTCAGAGTAGATTTCACCAAAACTATTGGGTTCCTCTCACTTTACCCTCTCTTGAAAATTGTACTACATTGCCATCAGGCAGAGAGCTGCCTTCTTACAAACAGCTGCTCTTTCACATCCAGAAAAGGCAGATGTGAGACCCCATCCAGATCATTCATGCTGTGTTTTTATCCTTTCTGTTTGTCTGCATTTGCCCTCTCATGTTGCTGTTTCCTCACTGCTTTGACCCTGTTCTCTACAACTGCTTCTGCTAGAAAGCATGTTGGGAGCTTCTCAGATCAGATATGGTACAGAGAAAGTCTACTGCCTCCAATGCATTAAGTAGTAGGCAGTCCAGTCATCTAGAAAGTACAGATAAGCCCATGAATTCATTTCATAAAAGGTTCTTTTGCTGTTTGACACAAGAAGGGACCAAAATCTCTTTGAAGACATGGTAATAATCACTTTCATGGAAGAGCCAAAACTACACTGGCAAATATAATGGCCAAGCCTACCTTTTTGACTATGCAGCATCCTTTGATCCCTTAGAAGATGGGCAGGCAGGAGCCAAATGTGTTGAGAGGGAGAATACCACAAAACCGCAAATTAACACTGAAGTCAGGTTTAACAAAGAGCAAGTGAGGGAAAGTGCCACTAACTGGCTAAGACAATTCCCTGTTTCATGGTGAGGAACTACAGCAAGGTCTGTAAAACTGCTAATGACTAAGAAGGATTCCGAGTTTGCCCTGGCAAGTAGATGCTTTGCAGAACTGCACTGACAAGGATGCCATGGTGTTGATAGACTGAAGTGGTTCATCATCAAATCCCTGGCATTTGCTTGCCTCTGGGAATCTCCCACTCTTTGTTCAAGAGAATATGAAAAAAAAAAAATCCCTTCCCAGTATTTCTGATCTGAATATTGGATAAACCCCACAACAGCCAGCAAAGCAGTACCATGAAGTCTTACAAATATACCTGTCTAGAACAGAGATCTGTATATTCAAACTATGGTTCCTGGAGATCTTTAGTGCTGAGGAGGTACTGTGGTATTAACAGTCTGTGCTTAAAACAATCCCATGTCCATCATTTTCAAGGACCTACAAATCCTCTTAGCACGTAATATTGTTAAAATTAATGCCTGTAAATGAAAAAAGGAGAAAGGACTGAAATGACAGACTTAGAATGGTAATAAATGGACATTAGTGATTAACAAGGTAATAAAGGCTTCAGTAGGATTAGGAAAAGAAAAAGAGCAAAATCTCTTTCAGCTAATTACTCAGCTTTTTTTAAGGCTATTAAAAATAAATAAATAAATAAATAAATAAATAATCTAACTCATATGAACAGGGAATCAGAACTTGGGTTCAAGTGAATCGGATACAAATCAGAGCAGTTGGAAATTCCCCTCCAGAGAGAGCTTCCCAATTAACAGGATATTCTCAGATACCACGGAGGAGCATAAGCAGCCATATGAGAATCTGGCCAAAGACTAGTATCTGAGAAGGAAATCCTCATTAAAAGAAAAGTTTGATCTTGAAAATTGTAAAAACAAATGTTTCCAATAAAGAAATATCAGTCTCCTGAAACTATTGGAATAACTCAAAGGAAAGAATAACCAGTTACAAATGCAGTATCTATGTGTGGACACACAAGCTAAATGTCAGCATTAAATATCTCAATGTGGTACACTTCAAAAAACAGGGCTATAAAGGATGGTGGATTCTGTGCAGAAAATATTTATGGACAGCAGAGAGATGGTGAATTAAGTGAATACACGTGTAAAAGCAAAAGATATAGTTGGAAGAAAAACCAAAAAAGTAAAGAGACTGCAGCAGCCAAAAGGAAAGCTTGATCCCCCGCAAATCCCCCTCCACACACACCAAACAGCCAACACAACAAAAACAACAAATTCTGTTACTCCACAAAATCCAGACCCTGGGCTTGATCTGGGCCATCTACCATTAACATACCAGGTGGGATGGCTACTGACAGAGGGGAAACCACAGTCCAGCACACAGATCTGAGCTCACTGGCATAATTAAAAGTGGAAGCAAGAAGTCTCCATCCCTCTCCTCCTTGTGCAGTGAATTGCAGAGCACTGATTAAACACTCTCACTGAGACCACACAGTCCCTCACCACAGTGACATCTCCCTTATTTCTCTGCAGTTCACCAGGGCCTATTATTGCTTTACTTTGTTTGATGTTCTCCCTATGTTGAGAGAATGCATGGAGGGAGAAAAGAAAAAAGAAAAATCTGTCTGTCTTTCAACTTCCTAATCATCTTCCTCAAAATGCTCTATGCATCAGCACTGATTTCATTATCTGCCTGCTGGTAGAGATTTTATTTAAAGAATAACACACAAGGAAGAAAGGATTTAACCTGACCTCCCTGAACTGCTGGGGGATGAATACTACACAGAGTTGACAGTGAAAAGCTCATTTCCTTTCTCAGACTAACTCAAAGACTATGCAAAATTCCCCTCTACCCAAGCCTCCAGTTTTAAACTGGGCTATCAAAGGCTTTTCTTTTTTAAGGGGCATGGGTTGATGCAATCAGTGTATCATCAATGAATGAGGATTGATAACACGAACCATCACAAAGCATAGCTGTGGATACAGTGACTCTCAGAGGCAGAACAATAAGGAAAATTGAGTAAATTAAAACCAGTGTTCTTCTATACAGCTATACCAGGAAGAGACTAAAAAGCAGTAAGGTCCACCTTCTTTCCCCCACTGCACCAGGACAGTATTCAGCCCAAGTTTTTGGGGTGTTGCATACTACAGATCAAGTAGGTTAATAAATGAAAAGATTAGTGGGAGTAATCAAGAAATAGTAAAAATATCACAGACAGAAAGAGAAATTAATTGCAGAGCAGGTTACAGTCAAGATCTTTTAACAAGCACAAGTATGGGACCCAGTAGAAGGAGCAATCCAAGGTGACTCCAACGAAGCCTGTCCTAGACTGCCTACACAATTTCTTCTCCAGAAAGTCCAGAGGTGTTGACGCAGCTGCGTCTGGAATGATTCCCCCAGCTCACGTGGCAGCTCTGCATTTTGTCCACCACCTGCTCCTGCAGAGTCATTTACCTCTCCAAGAATGATTAATGCATAATCCCAATATTTTATTTTGGGAAATAGGCCAGTTCTTCCCTTCTTGAGTCCATACACAGTACCTATTTTCAAAAAGCCACATTTATACATTAATGCAATACAAGCAGGACACTAAGAGACCAAACCAGGCCAAATTAAGGAAGGGAAACCTAACCCTACCACCCTTTTCATGAAAAGCCTTCTCTTTTCAAAATCTAAACCAACTGAACACAATTACCCTAGAAAATTTCCACCGACTGTTGCCAGAGCTCTGTGATATCACCAAAAAAAAAAAAAAAAAAAAAAAAATCAAGCTATGCCCAACAGTTCCCCAATGACTAAATTTCTAAATTTGCTGCTAAAAATTTCCTGTCCCATTCTAAATGCCAGCATCCTCAGTCTCCAACCACACTTGCTGTAAATGCTGCATATTTTCCTTGTTCATACCCATCCTTCTGCATTTGCAGGACCAAAATCTCTGCATCTGATGGTAAAACTGGCTAAAGCAAGCCTTGCTTTTCTTTCGCCCACATCTCAACAACGAACATGAGAGTTCCACTTCCACCCCTCATACTGCTGCCACATCATCAATCCCAGTGAGCACAAGGTAGTCCTAAAAACCCATATTCCTTCCAGAGGTCAACATGACCAAAGGTCATCACATGCCTGACTTACCTGATCCTCGGAGAGCTGTGATATGTGATTCACTGCAGCGTAAGACTCGATCTTCGGGTTGAAGTGATTGATGATGGCTCTGAAACAAAGGACGGAAATTTTCAGAGGCCTCAGGAACAGCTTAGGGATGCAGCAGAAATTCCCTGCCAGTCTGAGTAAGTGCACGTGGAACCACAGTCCTGCATGAAGTGGTTCCTCCCTCACTACACAGTGTTGCTTGCTCTGCTGAAGGCACACTCCCTTCCAAGGCCAGTGCAGATTCAGACACAGGCTGGCTGGAAATCACAAGCACAGGCACTGCCCTACACACGGATGCATCTGTCCCAGCACATGCTGGGCTGTCCTTGCTGCTCTGAAAGAGGGAATTGCTGCCTTGCTGGGAACAGGATGCAAATTGTGCTGTCTCTCCACTGGAACACGGGAAACATGGCTATCACTGCCCCATCCTGCTCAGGAACTGCAGCTCCTCATCCCTTCCAAAATCAGTATTGCTCGACATTTTGCTCTGTGGAACTTTGTTGCCTGATATGATGAAGCCGATGGTTTATTGCTTTGGATTTCCACTATGTTTAAAATGCTGTAGCTGGCTCTTACTTGGAGTCATCCATCACTAAAGCCACTACACTTTGACTTCTTACCGTAATGACTTTAGTGCTCAGCCCCAGTTTAGATTGTTAGAGATAACTTATGTCAGTATTCCAAACATGGCAGCAAATGCTGGTCACTTCTGCTTCTTTGCCTCATTTCTCTCAGTACCTGCACCAACATACTCTCTTCCCTTCTAGGCAGATCTAGAGGCAGACGTAAGAAATCTAAAACTGAAAGTAAAATAACAATTGGGGAAAAAAATCCAGCTGCAGTTTGGTGGTTATATCCTCAGCCTCCCCTCTGCTCGTCAGGTTCAGCTGAGCAGACAAATGGCAAGACAGAAAAGACTCCCTGGGATAGAGTTTGCAACTGCTCCAGTTGGGATATTACTCATGAGACCCACTGCTGAGGTAAATGCTCATCAGGGGAACAGGCCATGTCAGTGCTCGGCACAGATGTGTGCTGACTGTGCCTGGAGAACACTTGCTCAGACAGATTACACTGCAGCAGTAGTCAGGCTTCCACTCATATTCATCAGCATAAAAATTCACTCCAGCTCTCTCTTTTATACTCTCTAATAGATTCCCTCCTCCCCATACCTCCCCCTGCAGAAGGGCTTTCAGCTGCTGTCTCCAGACCTCATCACAGCTAAGAGCTTGTGCACCAATCTAGGAATAAGTGGTATGCAGAGGTGCCAATCAGAGCCCATGGATAGCAAACCTGCCTGGAAGCATCCTTACTTCTTTAAGTACACAGATAAAGAAAAACAGTGTGGAAGTGGCAGGGAGTGGTAGTAAAAAAAGAAAAAACAACTAAACTCTCATCCCCCAAAACAGAATTTGCAGACTGTAGACATATTATAGCATGGGTTAAGTTGTAGAGGGACCTTTAAAGGCCACCTAGTCCAACCCCCCTGCAACAAGCAGAGACATGTTCAACAAGATCAGACTGATCAGGGCCCTGTCCAACTCGACTTTCAATGTCTCCAGAGATGGTGCATCCACCATCTCTCTAGGCAATCTATTGCAATGCCTCACCACCCTCATTGTTTAAAATTTCTTCCTCATATATATAATCTAAATCAACCCTGTTAGTTTAAAACCATCATCCCTTGTCCTGTCACAACAAACTCTGCTAAAAAGTTTTCCCTCAGCTTTCTTATAAGTCCCCTTTAAGTACGGAAAGGCTACACTAAGGTCTCCCCAGAGCCTACTCTTCAGCTGAATGACTCCAGCTCTCCCAGTCTGTCTTCAGAGGAGAAGTGTTCATCCCTCTGATCACTTTCATGGTTTCCCCTGCACTTGCTCCAATAAGTTCATGTCTTCTTGTGCTGAGGACCCCAGGCTGGACACAATATTCCAGGTGGGGCCTCACAAGAGCAGAGAAGAGCAGAGGGACAGAATCACCTTCCTCGACCTGTTGGCCACCCTAGATTAACTAAACATTCCCAGCCACACACCTTTCCAACACACCGGGTGCAGTCCTTGCACAGGGTCACTCCTGCAGCTTCTCCTGTAGCATCAGTACACACTTAGCACAGAGAGGCTTCTGCAGTCTCACCAACCTTGACAGTTACATCCATAAAACAAATTCAGCAGGGCACCTATCAGGCTTCCCATAACACTCTTCCCTCTGAGAAGGGCAAGCAGGCAGATAGAGACAGGCCCAGACTCTTCCCATTGCAATCCGATCACAGAAGCAGCTCCTGTGAGTCACGATCACACTCTCCATTACCCAGCCTCTCCAACACTGTGGCTTTCAAGTTGCATGTTTCATGCCTGGTTGGAGTCATACTTATAATCCTGCAGGACACACTACAAGTTATTGAAAGAAAAGGGAGCACAGACTTACAACAACTTAAGTACTGGTTTGACAGAAGGTTTGGCAGCTCAGAGGGGTTCAGTGCACTCACATGGTTCCAGCATTTACCAGGGAACAGATTTAGCATTCATTTGTACCCACTGCTGTGAAGCATTTCAACATGGGCCGCCTGCTCACAAGTCCCTGCTTGGATCTGAGCTAGTGGAGCGGCACCTGCAATCACAGCTGGGATTCACCCAGAGAAAGCAAAACCACCAACCAGCTGCCACTGCAGTAAGAACCAACAGATATTAAGGAAGGGAAAGAATTCAAGTCTCCTTCCTCATTTCACTAAAGGTGAATGGAGAGCTCCTCAGTTACTAGAGGAAGAAGTTTGCTGTTTAATTTGTTTTAACTACAAAGAATTCCTTCCCAACCTGATCTTCTGTAGAGCTGTTTTCCTGAACTCTCAGGCAGTCTGGGGTAGAGGAGCATGAAGAGGTTGGATTCAACCCTGGCTCTGTGTAGCCAGGTTCTTACTGTCCAGCATACCCACCAAGGCCAGGCTTTGCACATGGTACAGCTCTTCCTCACACATCTGCTATGAAAAATTCCACTGCTACTCAGTCCAACCCGCTGTACGATAGCAATGCCTTTCTGCATCAGCTACTCTGATATGCCTCTGCTATCCTTCCATCTCTCAAAATCTATCTTGTCCCTGAGGCATACTTTTAGGCAACTGGCCTCCTGGGCTACTCAACTGAGTAACAGCCAGAATTTCCCTTACCAAAGCTGACACTTCACTGGCACTTGATCCCGGAGACAACAGGAGACCAGCACTTTTAAGCACAGTCTCCCCCCTATGGACAACAGGCCAGCGTTTTTGCCACCATTTGTTCACACACCTGCATGAAACAGCTGAGCCTTGGCAATGGTTTCTCTTCACACTGTGATTGCCTCATCGGCCAGTATCTTTGGGGAGGGGGAAGAGAACAGTTAAAGTGCTTAGAAAAGATCTGTGATATATTGTTCCCTACTGAGATCTTCATATCGATCATGGGGGGGGGGAATAAAACCCTTGTGTTTGGTATTCATGAAGCATGAGCATCTTCAATGCATTCGTAAAGCAAGGAAATGGTGAAGTGTCAACTGAAAGACTAAACGCTGCAGTTCCTCACCTTCCTCAGCCTTCCATAGTGTGTGCATTTAGACATTTCCACACTGCCAAGTCCCTCGGTAGGGCTGGCTGCCATTTGTCATATAAATTTCAGAGTACTTTTGGGACACAATTCTCCAGGGACTGAGAGATGTCTGGAGACATGTCACTTCAGCAACACTGCCTTCTCTGACAGACCCACAGTTCAGCAGTGAACTGGTGAGAGGAGACTGTCACTGGACAAAGAAAGGATTCTGCTGAATAGGTAGAGGGTTCAGGAACTAAAAAATTGGCTCCTCAAATCTCTCTTTTTGAGGTTAATGCTTCGTCCTCTAAGGCAGATCACAGGCCATCTCCACATTCTTTATTCCTCAGTTTCCCAGTGAGAGATGTTGATCTCCCAGTAAATACACACCATCCATACCAGTGGTCTCTGAAAAACACACATCTCACATTACTTCTTCACTCAGCTCTTCAGAAAGCAAGCTACCTATTCTTATGAGTATTATCACAGAATATTCTGAGTGGGAAGGGATCTACCAGGATCATTGAGTCAAACTCTTAAGTGAATGGCCCATGCAGGGATTAAACCACAATCTTGGTGTTACTACCACCATGCTCTAAATAACTGAGCTAATTTCTACCTAGACACCGTGATGCCAGAAGCCATTTAGACACACATATAAATGAACCTGCATATTGCTCAGGATGAACAACCTTTATGTAAGTTTGCATTTATTGCATATTTATTACATTTATTTAATTCTTCGAGAAGAAGGGAATGATTGCAGGGAAAAAGTGTGTCACCCTGATTTAAGAACCTAAAAGTGCCAATGAATCATTTATTTGTACAAGCTCTATTAATCATGTTATTAGACAGTAAAAGTGGGTCCCACTGTAACAGGTACTGTACCAATCCAGAAGGGTGCAAAGCTTCTGTCCCAGGGGCTAAGGATCTCAAATGTAAGAGAATAGGGAAAGCATAGAAAAGTGCATCAACAACAGAGAACAGTGCTGCTACTTACTAAGCATCATGAAAGACTTCAGTTAGAGATAAACCATGGATAGAAAAAAACAGTGATAAAGAATACTGAAGGAAGAAGTAGAGAGATAGGAAAAAGGAGACAGAAGGGCAGACAGGATCAAGAAAAACAGAGGTGAAAAACTGCAGAACAGAGAAGATCAGAGAAACAGCAAATCGATCCCAGGGCAGTCTGTCCTCTACAAACTGCAAAGCTGTGACTGGTGGAAAGTTTCTACTTTGGCTGTTCTTGAGGCTGCAACAACTGGCCCATCCTGAAGTGACTGTTACTAGCCCTTTGTCCCTCAAATGCACATACACTGGAAGGTGAGAAGCAGAAGAATATCCATTTGGGCTCTGTTAGTGTTTTTTATTCCCCAAATGGGTACAATCCCACTGTGGCTCTCACCTAGAGCTAAGGTCAGAGAAGGAATACCTCCAGGTCAGTTGTATTATGCTCCCCTCACTGTGTTCACTGCAACTGGGCTTGCTTCTGCAGTGGTTGCAGTAGTTCTGCAGACAGTAACATTTAAAAACTTGTTTTTATAGTCTTTAAAAACTGCCTAGAGTTCCTCCTTGATAAACAGAAACAAGTGCTACCCTGCAGAGAGGCCCAGAGTAAAAGAAATTCTGAAGACTCAGCATCTGCTGACAGGGAATGGCTCCTGTGAAAACTGATATGTCATGAATGGAAAGATTTAAGTAATTCCTCAATTTAATTTGTCAATAATTGTAATATCAGATGTGAGAAATGCACCAGCAACATGAAGATACCCATCCCTTAATTCCTAGCATCTTTTAGCCCAGGTCTATCTACTGTGGCAAGGAATGCACCTTGCTCTCCTTAACCTCACAATAAGCTGGTCTGGGTCCAATGTGCAGGGAAAGCAAAATCACTATGCTTAGGCAGGCAGCACTTCTTCAGCACGTTTTCTCTGACCTCCAGACTCTCCCCATCAAGTTATTGCAGATGAGCTGTCTAATACCCACTCTTGCCTGACAGCAGCTACATTTCCAGAGTCCCATAAGACAACACTGTCCTCTTGTCCTGAGCAGTGAAATGAAGCACTGTGGAGATGCTGAAAGTACGCTAAGGAAAGAACAGAAAGGCTCCAAAGTTTGTTGTAAAGATGGTAATGCTGAGCCATCATTCTCTGCATGAACCTGGCCTTTGCACCTACTTCACAGGTCCAGTATGCAGTGCCTGGCATAAAACATTCTTGTGGATACTCAAACATTTCTTCTACAATAAAAGCAGCACCACACGTTCACTTCTTCCTGTTACAGTGGAACAGAGAAGCAGCAAAATCTGGCTGGTATTTACCCCTTCACAGGAAATCAAGGGTGACTTTATACTTACTACAGACATTCATGCTGTCATCTGCTCATGCCAGCACAGTGCACAGGGCATCAGTGAATGTATCTCAGCTTTCACTGAATAAAGCCAAATGCATGGCAAAGGCAGCCAAGTTCACTTTCCCTCTTCAATAAAAACTGACACTATCTGAGATGGACAAATACTTCAGCATGCACTAAACTTGTAGTACCATGATGAAGGCTAAGAACAGAGAAGCAAGAAAGGGCATAGTTGTCTTTCATCACACTCCATAAAGCTGCTTTACTACAAAAAGGAGACCTGAGATAAAGTGGTTACTGTTCAGGAATGGGAATCAATAAGTGACCAGTTTCTCCCTGATTTGCTACAGCAGTTCACTCTTCCTCTCACACACCTTAGCTTCTCCCTCTATGAAATCGAAATAAGAGCAATCACCTCCACAAAGTGTTTTAACTCAACAAGGTGATAAGAGATCAGAGTGTTTTACTATGTAGTATGTTGGAAAATGCTCAAGCACAAGGGAGCAAGTAAATTATACATAACGCAGAGACTCAAATGAACACAAATCCCCTGTCCTCTTCCCTTGTACATGCCATCACAATCATGGTTGCTGGAGACCTGTGTAAAACTTCCTGCCACAAGCCAGCCTTCCTGTAGCATGCTGTGTCTCAGCAAGTGCTGCTTGGGGCAAGGAACCTGCTGACATGGCTCTCATAGGCACTCCCAGCACTCCAGACAATAAAACCCCATCTGTTCCATGCCTGCAACAATTAGATTGAGTTACTCCATATGTACAGCCCCGCCTGGTAGGAGGTGAGAGAGTTTAGGTTATTTTAACACATGTCCAGGTAGCTTTGCTACAAAGTATATATATCTACCATACCTAAGCTCTGTGCACAATTAAAAGCAAGTAAACTCCCTGAAATGGTGCACTAAATTCTTTCTTCTATTGTGGTTTAACTCCAGTCTGTTAAATTTCTTCTGCTCCTACAATTTAATGAGTACTGACATTAAGCTGAAAGTCCACAACTCACAGCGGGAGGCATCTTCCAGACACAATAATAAACTGCAGGGAAGAATCCAAGACAAAAGGATATTTTAGTCAAAAGCACTTGCTTTACAGCTCACAGAAAATATCCGAGTCAGCACTGCAGCAATTTCACAGAAGAAATACACCCGCTACACCTGTTCAATTCTGCCATACTGAAACCTATTGATCGCGATGACAGGCTCCATGGCAGAGGGAGATACACGGTCTGTTTATTTAATAAGGAGGGGACAAAAGAGTGCGCAGACAGCAACTGAGCTTCTCACAATTCTCGGCATGGTCTTACCAAGCCCCACTCTGCAAGGGCAGAGGCAGAGGATGAGCTTTCTGAACCACCATGAAGCTTTGCAGCGCATCTTGCCACCTCGCTATTTGCTGGATACTAACCTGGTATCATGACAGCTTGCAGGATATGCTGATTTTCTTTTCGTACAGATCATGTCCACATATTTAAGTCAAGCAAACCAAATACCTCCATCCTCACACTTATACAACTTCTATTTGGCTTCTTAACTAGGGAAATCCTCCTGGGTGAGCAGTTAACTCTTTTGGGACAACTGTACAACCACCTCTCTGGAGGCTACAACTCAGCCTATTTGTCCATTCACCTGTTTTCATGCAGCCAGTGCATCACTGGAAACTAAACTAGACCTATTTCTGCTCCCTTTTCTCAATAAGTAGGTATCAAAATTTTAAAGTCCCAGTGGCACTGATAATTTAACTGATATGAATGACAAAGTAGAAAATATTACCTAGGCACTGAGAGTGAAAATACCTATTGAAGCACAGGCCACCAGCCTGATCTATGTTTCAGCTCTTCTGCCAATCTGTAATTGACTGTTGTACAACAAAGCTATCACTTGATAACAAATACATTTCTCATCTCAAACATGTAATTTCTGAGACATCAAATGACATTTTATGGCACATTTCATTGCTCTGAAACAGCCAGTTAGTACCCGTGAGAGTGTGGCAAGAGTTTACTTTTACCAAAGTAAAAACATTAAAAAGCCAGCCCTCCATTACACATCGATTCCAGAGAGCAGCAGTTAACTACACCTGCTCCCCTCTAACTACAAACAGAGCTGGTCCTGTGTGACAGAATACGGAAACACCACAGATAGGAAGTCTGCCCTCTGGGCTTGGGCTGTCAGGCATCAAAACCTGCAACCCAGTCTAGCATGTTCAAGATGTGAGTGCTGACCATAATACACCAGCATGTGGGATTTTAGGCACGATGTCTACAGTTCTTCCACAGCCACATAACCAGTTTTGATTCAGACAACTTTTAAAACGAGAAGCCTTTCTTGGAAAATTCCTTAATATATACTTTTAGTAAGCCCTAGGGTTGTGGTCCTGGCTCAATATCTGCACAGAGCCATAACAAATAGTATTAATATGAAAGTATCTTTTTCAGAGCCTTACCAACCTTTTCTGCAGTACATATTTCCCAGTCCTCTTACCTCATATACATTCCTTTGTCCAAAGTTCTTCAGATGTACCGAACAAGCAGAAAACACAGGGGCCAGACAGGCTACAGTTCTTTTAGTATCTAAGCACCCTGTGATGCAAACACACAATATTCTCTAGTAGCCAGGTGATTTAGAGCAGTGAAATGGGTTATAGAACACTGCCTAACACCAACTACAGCCCTTCGCTACAACTGCTTTTAACTCTCATATACAAGGCAACCTGCTCCCTAAAACAAACAGCAACGTATGAAGAAACAACTAATCCAGAAGGTGAGGGGGGAAAAAAAAACTAAGAAGGAAAAAAAAGGGGGGAAAGTGCATTTGACAGTGGTTTACCATATAGGTTTGTATGACCACCCTCCCTGAAATAAAGGACTTGAAATGAAGAATTTTTGAAATATTTATTCTCTGCAAGTACCATAAGTGGGTCAGCATCTACCCTTCACTAATAATTCACATTACAGGCTGCTATCCAAGCTTCCTGAAACACAAGACACATTGCAAAACCTCAAAGAGGATCAAAACCAGAAGTATTTTAAATTACTTTTAGTATCTTCATTAGTATTTAATCACAGGATGTTTAAAGAAAGCAGAAAGCCGAGGTTACTGGATGCCACATCTAGTGCAGAACACCGTACGGACTGTGCACACCAGCTTCCAAACATATCAAGCTAAGAGTGAAACTTAAAAAGTTTATAAACCATCCCACTGGGACCTTTTAAATCTCTCTGAGAAAGGCAATGAGTAGGCTGTTAGTCTAATAAACTTAGTGAAAACTTGCCATCAACCCCATATTATCTAGAGTGCACTGGAAATGACTCTTACTACCTCATTTTGTCAGGTGTGAGTTGGCAGGTGTTGCATGAGGCCCTGAACACCCTGTTTGTAGACTGCAGCAGCAAGATAGAAACCTCTCTCTTTAGGTCATGTAACACAACCTTATTTTACCAACCCACAGCAAACCCTGTACCACAAACAGAAGTCCCAGAGGGAAAGGAAGGCACTGAAGCATCAGTCTGTACTGAGTAAAGGATTAGAATAATGCAATCTAGTTGTGAAGTAGCTGGATATTAAATGTCACAGAGAGAGGGGGGAAGGAAAACTGTCTAAGCAAGAATCAGCTACAGTTAAACTTATTTTGCAAAGGAAATTAAGACGAGTCCCACAATGATATTTAATTAACTTACACCAATATTCAGCTATGGCTCAATTGCACAGCCACGTAAAGCTGAAAGAGTTCACAATATCAACCTTTCAGACACTACCAGCTACCATACTGACCAAAGCCCATTACTTACAGTCTAATCCTCTGAAAATACAAGATGCTGCAAACCTCACAATATTTTCTTGTCAGACAGGTGCAAATGAGAATCACATTTGTTGAAAAGTGCCTGATGGAAGTCAGGTCCTTCCAAAACCCAGGACCAAGACTGAAGCATGGACTCTGATGACACCCCCACATACCCTGAGTGAATACCACATCCTCAGTTCAGATGTCATCACACATCACTTGGGACAAGGTGAAGTTGGTTTTCAATGCCAAGGAGAGGTAGAGCCAAACAGCATTGCAGCTGAATGAATGGTTCTTTTTCATGATATTTATTTCACATCCGAAATGCAGGAGGATCTGTAGTTGATTAAGATTCTGTTTTCCTGAGACAGGGTGCCTGGTTTATGGACCAGCAGAGAGTTTCATCTCATCTCCTTTGCTGTATTTCATGTGTACCCATCTTCCCCATTTAACTCCCTTAATCTGACCTGTCTCCCTGAAAGCCAAGCTCCCTCCATCTCGATATCTGCACATCTCACAAACATCTACTCTATTGAGATCTCTGCTCTTATGATCTAAGGGGCAATGATGAGAAGGAAGTGATTTACTGAAGTTGATCAAGTTATTCAGCTGAGTTACCCACAACAAGCACACAGTAAATGCATTGTGACTGCACAGTAAAATGCCATACATAAGCTGGCCCGTGCCCGTACACTCACAGTTCACCAGACAGAAGGAGGATTGGGGTCAACTCATCACAGCCCAGCCGACAAGTGGTAACTTTTCAATCATCTGCCTCACTGAGGGCTTTCAGAATCCCTTCAATGGTGTTGGGGTTTTTTGAGTTTTGCTTTTATTTTGCACATCCTTATCCTGCCCCAAATTTCAGGCAGATGTTGATAAAACCCGTTCAGCTGAACCGGCCACTGAAGTGCAAATCTCTGGGAACAGACTTTCTCATGCCATGGAAGAAGAGAAATTTACTTTCTTTTCAAATACCCACATTCTCCTCTCACCCACCCATTATCCCTGACATACAAGCCCACACTCGCCTCTCCCTCAAAGGTTTGGTTTTGTAATTTAGACATACACTTTTTTCTGCTCTGTTCTTTGTATAGGTGTCAGCGAAAGCAAGGCCAGTAAAGTGTATTTTCTATTTCAAAAGTGAAGTATGGTTCTCCAGTATTAGAAACAGCACTGCACCAAACATTTCAAAGTCAACTGCTGATATTTTCCTACCTATCAAGTCAAACAAAAAGCCCAACTCCTACAGTGTTCTGCTACTGATATGTCTTTCATGCTTTAGAAGTTTTTGAAGTGTTTTTCAAGGCTCTTAAAACATAATGCAAAAAAAGCCATGTTTTTTAATCAGTTACATGTAATACAACACAGGCAGCAGAGGATCTGCAAGCAGTAAAGAAGGAGCCCACACTTTTCTCTGTGGAAAGAGAGCTAAAAGTTTACCTCTGCTTTTTCCTTTTAATAGCTAATACACAACTACACATCAGAGACATACACCAGTTCTAAACAGGGCAGTATCTTTAGACAGCTCAAGCTAGTTTCTTTGCAAAGCTTAAGCTGCACAATTCTTACACCAAGCTATAATTCAACATTTCAGACCTTGGGCCAACCTCTGAGTTGTGCAACACAAGACTGTGGTTTTTCCCCTACCTTCCTTTTCTTTTTGAAACACAAAGCAACCACATTCAGTTGTTGTTGACAAGGTTTGTAGACACTCAGCAGATGGGGAAGACCACACAACTTCCCAATTAAGCAACCACAACTGCAGTCACATTAATAAATGTTACCCATAATCAAATAAAAATACAGGAATAAAGCAAACTTGAGGAAAAGAGACAAATGTGTTGTAGTTATTTGCATAATAATTTAATATCAGAAAGGCAGTCACCACACTTGGTTGCAATCATTTCTCTAAGCAGTATTTCATTCAGAATTGCTCTATTGAACACCAAAACAATCTAAGCCTTAAAAGGCTGTTGAAATCTTGACTTGTCATTTTGCATTGGCAAAAATTGCACATGTATTCAGCTATTTGATTTTTCCTCAGTTCTTTCTAGCTCTTCCATTCAAAGACTGAAGGCAACACTTCTTTCATGGTCCACTCACTGTAGCAGGTTGATTTCTACTCCTGCACCATCTTACCACTCTTCCATCCACACAGAAGGGGTCAGGATCTTTTTCCTGGTGTTGCTTGTGAACCGGCATGAGCAATATCAGCTCAGCACTAGAAACATCTGAGATAAGTGTGCTGCCATAAGCTACAAAGGGAAAGCTGCCCAACTTAAGCACAGAGGAACAGGCATATCTTATAAAAAAGGTATTTACCATATATGCAGGTCACTATTACAAAGTTTTAAACTGTCAGTGGTTACTGCATGTTTCTATGATAGTGCAGATTCCACCACATTTAAAGAGTAAAAAAAAAATTGCGTGGTTTCTTTTCCCTTGGCTAGCATTCCTTCTGAGCATATGCATAATTACTTACTATTGATAGGCACACACTTAGAACTTTCTGACAACTTAACCCAGATCCAACACCGCTCTAGTCTGACTGATACAGTATTTACTGCCTGGTAAAACAGTGTAAAAATCTTGCTCCAAAAACACTACTCAAACTTGCAGCAAAAAATGTGTTAGTGCAACAGAAAGCAATCAGGCTGCTCACTGTTCACCTACCAAATCCTGTTTTCCCTTCACCCACAGTGTTCTTGCTTAAGACATCATTTTCCTGAGTGCATTTAAAAAGCATTCTTTGCCAGCAGCTCTCCAGCACTGTGTAAGTTAGCTTGCATGGCAAAATTTCCTCATCTGCTGCAAGACTCCTAAAGGAATTAAATCATGCAAGTCATTACAGAACTTTGATTATTATATTAAGTAATAGGTCAGATGATTAAAGAACCCATTCACTATCAAAGGAATTAATTGCTGCTTTAACTGCTTGGGTGGGTTATCCCTGGCTGATTGCCAGGTGCGCACCAAAACTGCTCTATCATCCCCCTTCTCAGCTGGACAGGGAAGAGAAAACATAATCAAAGGTTTGTGGGTTGAGATAAGGACAGGGAGAGATCACTCAACAGTTACCAACACTGGTAAAACAGGCTCAACTTGGGGGAATTAGTTTAATTCATTACTAATCAAATCAGAGAATGGTACTGAGACTCCTCATACTCTTCCCCTGCTCCAGCATGGGGTCCCTCCCATGAGAGACAGTTCTCCACAAACTTCTCCAACATGAGTCCTTCACAAACTGCACCACTATGGCTCCCTTCCACAGGGTTCAGTGCTTCAGGAACAGACTGCTCCACTTTGGGTCCCTTCCACAGGGTCATGATTCCTGCCAGCAAACCTTCTCCAGCATGGGCTACTCTCTCCATGGGGCCATATGTACTGCCAGGAATCTGCTTCACAGTAGGCTTCCCATGGGGTCACAGCCTTCCTTGGGGTTCCACTGCTCTGGTGTTGGGTCCTCCATGGGCTGCAGGTGGATCTCTGCTCCACTGTGGACTTCCATAGGTTAAAGGAGCACAGCCTGTCTCTTCGTGAGCTGCAGTGGAATCTGCTCCGGCTCCTGGAGCACCTCCTTCCCCTCTGGCTTGGGTGTCTGCAGAGTTGTTCCTCTCACACATTCCCTCTTCTCTCTCCAGCTGCTGCTGGTGTTGTGCAGCAACTTTTTCCCTTCTTAAATAAGTTATCTCAGAGGCGCTACCACTGTCACTGATGGGCTCAGCCTTGGCCAGCAGTGGATCTGTCTTGGAGCTGGCTGGCATTGGCTCCATTGGACACAGGAGAAGCTTCTGGCAGCTTCTCACAGAAGCCACCCCTGTAGACCTGCACTACCAAACACTTGTCACTCAAATCTAACACAGTAGCTAACACATGCTAGCTAAGCAACACAACAAAAATAATTCAGACTGTGGCATTTGATGCTAATGAGCACCAGCACTATCCAGTTTGCAAGAGCCAAGGCTTGGCAGCATACTTATTTGAGAAAGCTAAAACTGCATAAACCTCTTTCTGGAAAAAAAAAATAAAATGTGAAAAGCGAAAAAGGATAAAACCCAAACAAATGAAACAAAAACCTGAATACTATCTAAAGAGCAGAAGTGTATTTGGATTCACAGACAAGTCACACAGTGATAACAAGAAAGCTGACCAAAATTTAGAAGTCTTCCCCCTCCCCATATTTGTTCTTAATTTGAGTTGATCAAAAACTGTCTAGAGAAAATTCAAGATTTCTGTTCAACTTCGAGATACAAGGTTTGTGATAAAAATCGTTACAAACTTACATGTTGAAAGCATCCAGCTACCAAAGAAAATGAGGCAATGATATTTCAAAATAAGAACTGGCAAATATTGAAAAATGTTCTGATTTCAGCCTTCCACTGGAAAATGATTACATCCAAGTTCTTTCCAAGCTATCTCTAAAATAAACTCACTGGGTCCAGCGCAGAGCATTTCCTCGCACAGTACACATATACACACAACAGACCCATCAGGACTAATGGTTTGCCTCCTGTTTCTGGAAGGGCTCCTCTTGCCACGGAGTAGGAAGCCCATCTCAAGATCTATGCATCTCCAAGCCTTCAGATACAACATCCCACATTTGTAGGAGACAGACAACTCCTCTGTACAAGTCACTTCAAGGCCCCTGGCAGGAGGCCAGAGGTGCTGGCAGTAGGACCAAGTTTGGGGAGTATTATCCTGGGCTGGGATGCCTGTTCATTGCTCAGCATGTTCACCATTCTGTGTTAATAGGAGCCAATATACTTTCCCTGACCTCCACTTCCCACAATTCTCAGAAAGCCCGAAAAATTAATATTCAGGTGACTTCTAAGGTTTCATTCTGCATAGTGATGAACAGCGAGAGACAGCAGAGAAACAAAGAACCTGTTTCAATGCAGGTGGCACAGGAGAGCAGGAGTAAGCAGAGTGCTCAACCTCCTGAACTGCAATGGCAAACCTGAGTGTCAACAAACCATAATGACTTAGTGCCTCAAAACACCTCTGCAATTATTCAGCAAGCAGTATTAGGAGATGGCATGAAAAGACAGACCAGCAGACCCTGCAGATTCTCTGCAGTTACGCGCTGGGACAGCTAATGAAAGCTCCAAAACAGGCTGTCTGGGGCTTTTTTAGATTCTCCTTCAGACCAGCTCTTCATGACACAGCAATAGATCTGCACAAGTATTGACTGCCTTTCCTGTTTTCTTAAATGGTTTTTAACATATTATCAATCAGACCATCACTTTTAAGTGTTTTCAACCATTCTAGAAAAATTACAGTCAGACAGCTGCTAAAGATCGAGTTCACTTCCAACTCTAACAGGAGTTGGGATTCACCACAATTCACTGCGGCACAGTTTGGCACAGCTGACTTTCTCCTGATGGTTGAGCATCAGGAGATTCAGTTCCTGCCCTATCTTTACACATAAAGCATTGCTATAAGAAGTGCCAGTCGTGTTCAAATCAGAGTGTCTGGATGCATGGAGATGGAGGTCTGAGTGTCAGGCTGCAGATCCTGAAGCTGATAAGTGGGTCCTCTTGTGTCAAAGGCTATCTTGACATCCTGACCTAAAGACGCCAGCATCCTCAAGATCAGATCATCTAAGAACACCAACACTACACTAAAGCTTACTCTAGATGTATGCACTTTAAAAAAAAAGAAGAAAGGGAAAAGGGAAAAGGGAAAAGGGAAAAGGGAAAAGGGAAAAGGGAAAAGGGAAAAGGGAAAGAAAAAAAAAGAAAAAAAAAAGAAAAAGACTGTTGAATAATCAGCAAACTTAACCCTTCCAATTCCCAGCACGATTTACTGGTTCTGTCCATTAATTCTGCAACTAAACATGGAAGATTGAGCAAAACTCATTCAGTAAAATCTTACTTTTAAAATAAGAAACAGGCTCTGCAATCTCTGAAGCACTCTAGCTGTCTTTTGTTTTTACAACTGAGTACAAAACTCTTGCTATTCTGAAACAGAATGGGCAAAATCCCCGCTCCCATAAAAAACCTGAAAAATATATAGCTGAAAATATAAATTACAGACACGATATTTTTACCCAGAGGTTAAGCTAGTGAATAATTTCTCCACACTTCCTTGCAACACAAGTCCTCCATCCTGGCCCACACTCACTGAGCAGAGCAGTCATGGTGACTTGCAAACTGCAGAAGAACAAAAAGCTTGTGGTCCACTGACATCTTCTTGAATCTAACCCCTGTCTTGAAGTCTTAAGAGCAACAATGCCTCAAAATAATTCTCAGGGCAGCCTTTCTGTTTAATTGCTCCATGTATAAATTTCAGCATATCTAAGGCTGATGCACAGGAGAATTCTCTCGATGCAAAAATAAAAGCCCAAAGCACAAGGAATCCAGAAAGAATTTGTTAAGTTTTAAATGCTAAATGAGATCTTTGATCCAGTCTGCCTGATTCATGATACTACAAGCCAGTAGATCAGCTTATCTGAACTTCGGCATATCACAGACTGTTGCATTTTTCAATATTACCCTTGCACTATGTAGTCTCATGTCAGTAGCTTGCTAGAGCACATCTCACCAAGGTATTCTGTTTAGATAGGAACAAGAGAAGAAAACCCATTCCTTCAGTCATTTACTACAGTGGTTAACTACCCACTAAAAAATGGGTACTGATTTGTAGTTTCAATTTGGTTTCAGTGTCTAGCCTTACATTCGTTTTCTGCTTTGGTATTTTATCTTCTCAAAGATGTTTGAACACTCTAAAGAGCATACCTCAGGTTTTGTTTTAAAGAGGTTAAAATCTTGAAAGTCTTCTTACTGGCCTCTCATAACTGAGACTTCTCTGTCCTTTCTCCAACTTCTTAATATACTTTTTGAAACAGACACCAGAAAAAGTTGCAAAATATATACTATCATAAAATCACTTTCCGTCTCCTTCTAATACTTCAAGAGTTAAACATTTCACAAAAGACCTAAAGTTGCCAGTCTATGCTTTTTGAGTCACTGCTTTTCAAGATACAGCCCCTTCTTCCAAACTGGCACTTGCTTTTTCATCAAATGCGCTGCCTGAGAGGTTAAAAAGCAACTCAGATCACACCGCCTCATCTACTTCATGATTTAACCTTCTGCCAGTCTTCCAGTAACTTGCAGCATCCATCAGAAATTCTTTATGTGCTTTCCAATCACTGAAAAACTTATCATGTAGCCCTATTTTCATGCTCATCACCTGAGAAGGGCGCTCTCAATATCCTTTTGGGGATGCTCTGTGCCAAGGGATTTGTTACATTATTACTCTTAGAATCTCCAGCATTGTCATTGATGCCCACCATTAAATCCAAAACCAACACCAAGAGTTTCACCTGTCCCTAGAGCTTCAGTAATCTCTGCTATGACACAGACGTACAAAGGTTCTCAAATACTTCTCTGTCACAAGTTTTCCGTTGTGCAGATGAGGTACAACGTACACATGTCAGCAAACAATACTTGGAGAGCCAATGTCAAGCCAAGTCTGACCAGCAGCAATCTCAATGACTTCTGAAGCCTCGCCCTGTGCTGACATTCAAGAGCTCTCCAAGTTCCTTTAGGCACGTGGTGTTCCTTTGGTGATGAATGCTGACATTTGAACCCAAAATTCCTAAAATCTCTCGGCCAACGGACAACTATTTCTATGGTTTGTCTGCTTTAGCCAAGACAAAGTGCTTGATGTCAAACAATTTGAAGCAGAATTAGTGAGCCCTGATCTTGCCTTATCTCTGTTGTCTGCAATGTGCTATTCGATCACATCAGCAGTTTTGGGGCATCAAGTGCAGAAAAGTGACAGGAAGACAAGTGTCAGCTCTGACAATAGGCTGCATCCACGTTTCCTCTCAATTAACAATGCTAACAGCACATAGACGCATTCGTCATCTTGCAACTGTGGTAACTGCCAGGGAAACATTGATTAGAATGAATTTATTAGCATACAAATACATTCTCTCTCCTCCACAGGAACTCCTGTCCATAAGTTGATCTCTCCAATGCAGAGAAGAACTCAAGCAGCCATTACCACAGACCATTTTGAAGAAAAATCAGTCTTGATATGATGAATATTTCCAACAGAACAATCTAACAAATACCACATCCCTCCACCTTTTTGCTTTCTTTACACAGAACTGTACAGAACAAAAATCCAATTAAATTTCTAAAATGAGGTCACCTCTCAAACTCGCATACACTTTCTACAAGACTGCCAAGGAGTTCTCATACAGATCTGGACCTAGTCCAACCTGAAATACATTTTGGTGCCCTAAAGCCCATGGAATTTCAAAAGGACAAATTATTCATCAATGTCCTCTGTGTACTAAAATGCATTCTGCAATGTTGCTAGCACAAAATGGCTGTTTGCTATGAGTGGGCAAAATGATTTATTTGTTATATATACATATAGCCTCTGAAGCACTGCAGTCCTTGTGACAAAGAGGCATACAAATGTGAGGATTATGCAGATAAATCACAGGCGCAGGACTGGATTCTACCGTACTTCCACTGTATGTGTATATATATGATCTACAAACACTTTCAGATGAAGTTTTGTAACATTTTAACATTGAAAACTCTTGTTTTTATAAAAGTTGATTACCACTTTCAAATACCTACCTTCCTGCCCCTGTGTATTGGCTAATACATTAAGCTAGAATAAGACAATACAGTTTTTGCTTCACGGCTATTGAGAAGCTCCTAAGCATGATTAGATTATCTCAGTTCAACCCAGACCAAAATCGTTTATGGGATGTTCCTACAGCACATTTCATCTAGTACATCTGCATTATTTATGGCATTTACACAAGGTGAATTGAAGGCTTTTATAAACGAAGACACAAATCAATACAAGCTCTTAGCAGATGGGGCCTTAGTAGGGTTCTATGGCAGCATCGTTCCACACTGAGTAAACTCTTTCAACTGAGCAACTGGTAACACAGAAGAAAGGTTTGCTTAGGAAGTCAGGAATTAGAGACACCTTCAGCACCCATCCTGTACCTGCCTCATTCAGAGCCTGAACAGGCAGGGTTAGGTTTGCATGCAGTAGTGCTTGAAGTGCTTCGCAACATCAGTCTGCAAGCATCATCATGGCTCCATTTCATCTCCCTCCCCAAGCTAAGATAAAAAGGCTGTAACACAGATGGCTTTCCCTGTCAGAGGTACCATGGGCTGGGGAAGAAACGGATAGGAGGCAAACTCAGTTTGGCACTCAGTCATGTCAGCAGTGTGCTCCAAAGGAGACCCTTCTCAGCTTCCACTGTGTTGGTGCTTGTTGTAGGCAGCACAGGTGGAGGTGCAGAACTGGCCTGAGAGATCAGCACTGGGCAGGAGAACCAGCTGGAGCCACAAAGCCTTAGTTCCTCAGAGAGGGAAAAACCCTCCCCACCTCCATACAGATATGGCCAGCTGGGTAAACATGGGACAGCAGACAATAGTAAGATATATATGGCTTCACAAGTGCCTGTTTTTCAGATAATGTTCTTTTAATTCACCTTGGCTGGTCTTCATTGACAAATGCTCATCACAAAGAACAGATCATTATTTGATGCACTTAGCACAGGGATCAGATCACCCTGATCCTTCTGTTTTCCTAATGCATTTACTTGTACACTGAAAATTCATAAGAGGTTTTTTCTTTGGATTTAGTGAAATTGAGAGGTGTCTTCAGAGATTTTGGCAAAAGAACCTTTTAACCATCTATTTATAGAGCAGTGCATTGGGATCTGCAGTAGCCAGAAGGAAAAAGGAATGAATGATAAATTATCCAACACAAACTTCCTTTATAACAGTAACCTGCAACAGAAAAAAACTGATTTATGTTCCTGTTCAATTCCTCGCTCTACAAATGCTCAGTAAAGGGATTTGGCCCCTTAATCAAATTTAAAAACCTTAAGGCCTTTAATTTTCTTTTTTTTAAATCAAAGAAGTCTCAAAAGGTCCCAGCAACTCAATCTTCAGCTGAAAAACAATAGGCTACTGAAGAGTTTTTATTTTTGTTGGGGCTGAAAAAATCCTGTTAAGTCTTAATTAAAATCATGCCTTGCTCAGCTGGCATGGGTTTTACTTTCATGAGATTTATGAGTACATGATCCTGACAGCTCTCCATGAGGTCCTTCTGGAGAAAAAAGGAACACTGAAGATAATGACTGAAATTCTCAAGTAAAATCACATGGGGAGAAAAATCTTCCATGGTTAATCATTCTACTCTTCTCTTCACCAGTGCTCCAGAAAATCACACACTTCTCTACTACTCCCAGAAAAGAGTAAAAGGTTGCTAGACAGGAGACCAGCTCATCATATTCTTCCTCAGACATCCCTCTTCTAAATTACCACAGGCAGTATTTCCTGTGCACACACAAGCAGCAGCAGAAAGCCACAGAAAGGCTTGGAGGCCCTCTCTTCTGTATACAGTAAGGATGTGGGTCAAAATGAAGTTGAGACTCCTTCATATAACAATGAACCCTTACAAATACTCAACATGGGAATTCAGCCTTCTCAACTTGAAAGCAGTGACAGATTGAACAAATCACATGTATAATCTAGATGGGTGATTGTAAGTAAACTGCAATCCTTCCATCCTGAAAGCAGTGGGATGGGAATGCTTGGCATGTTGCCTTACCCTTGGGTAAAGGCTTTGTAGCACATAAGTTATTCCTGAGAAACTGCTGACAGATAAAATTTATGTAAACATTAAAAACTGCCATACTGAGTCAGGTAGCAAAGGCCAGCTCTATGTCCCTACTTCAAAACTGTCCAGAAATGGGAGCTCTGGTAACAGCATAAAAGTAGACAAGAATAAAATGATACTGCCCCAGAAACAACTCTTAATTCCAACCACATGCAGTTCAAGATAATACAAGAAGCAGAGGTGACTTCTGCATGATTCAGTAACCCCTGATGAAATTCTCTTCGATTAATTTGTATAATCCTTGCTTTAAATTCACATAACCTTTTAGGTATTCCACAGCTTAAAAAAGTATTGCGTGAAGCAGTATCTCTTTGGTTTGAGTTTATCTGATCTTCTGATACACCCTCTTCTTATAGTTCCTCTTCATATTCTCTGACATTTGATATTTTTTACTAAGTCTTTTACATATTCTCTGCCATCTCCTCTAGCCTGAAGACTTGTCATGTATATAAATGTTCCTCACAACACATCTGGTTCCATACCTTCAGTCAGTCTTGTTGCCCCTTTTGAAACTTTCGTAGTTCTGCTACACTCTTTTGAATTTTCTAAGCTATGGATACACATGAAAGACTAGGCTAATCAATACAAAAATTTGCCTTGCCTTTGGGAATCAATTCTAATAAAAGATACACTATTTTCTGAGGGAGAGGGGTTAAATTGAGAAATAGATTTGAAAAAAAAGTTATTATAGCCAGGTAAGAGAGAAGCTCCATTTTAGCCCCAGAGATCTGAATGATTCTAAACACCATAGCTAACAGTTTAGTTAATGCATATTAAATATTTTATCTAGAGTGGTATAGCAAAATAAACAGTAAACAAAGTAAAACAAATAAAGAAAACCAATAGCTTTTCAACAGAGCCACTGTACGTTGTTGTAGGAACATGAGGTTATGTGCAAATTCCAGGCTTAGCACTGCAAAAGGATAGGGGTTATTTTCTGTGTGTCTGTGTGTGTGGCAGGTAGTTCCACATACAATCAGGACCCTGACTGATGAAGGGATCATGAACCAATATCCTAAAGGTTGGGGCAAGTGTTGTACTGAGAACTTAAAATCGTTTTTTCTTAAATTTTCCCTAATTTTTTTACTGATGGCCTCCTTCAGTAATTGTAGGCTGTTATCACAATCCCATACTGTTCAGCTTCTTATGTTTCCATTTTGCAGGTTTTCAGAAAAAGAAGTGCCTTGGGTATGGTCACTGAGTACAGAGAACTCCTTCAAGAGCAAGGAAAGCACATATTGTTCTTCTATATAATCTATAAAAATTTTTTTAAAAAAATCAAAAAACCCTGAGGCATCACCTCCAAATTTGCCCCAAAACATCAACAGCATAGAGAATACTGAACTGCTCTGGCAATGATTTCCCAGGTAAGACAAAAAAGCAAACATCCTGATCACTCAGTGAGCTTTACACTTCTCAGTAGAAGCACAAAGTTAAACTTCAGTGCCCAGATGCTAAAACTTCAGTGCTGTTCGGGTGGCAACTCCGGAAATATGCCTCCACAGCTTCAGTTCAGATGTTCCTCATTCCTCACTCTAGACTGTCACATGATGAACCTTTGCAAGGTTAGCACCACTTCTGTGTTTCAGTAGCACAACAAAAAAAAAAAAAAAATCACAGAAAAATCTCAGAATGCATCCTTTACAGTGTGTGGTACTTCTCTAAAGGAAACACAGAATACTTCCAGAAAAAGGGCAGTATGATTATAAAACAGTGGTCAAGAGAAAAATACAGACATCTTTCCTGAGGCTAGAGAAAGCACGCTGTGCTAAACAATTTAATAATTAAATTGAAGAAGAAAACACCACTGTAATTAACATACAAAGAATCAGCATGGTCTAGCTAATCTCATCATGACGAGATCGAATAAAGTAGCATGCGTTTTATGGAGCAATTTAATCTGGCAAGCAATTAATCGTAAGAGCACTAAGTCAAACGAACAGATTTCCCTTTAAGGAGATCACATTCATCATCTGTAATGTATTCTAAAGTGCAATTTGTTAGCCAGCCCCTGAATTTTACCGAAGACATTTACTGTCTTCCTTTAGTGGAAAAGTGATTCCTGACTGACAGGAGGGAGTGGCATCAGTCTTTTTGAACTGGTTACCCTATTAGCACTAACACGTTCTCAATCATTGATGCAGGAAGCAAATAACTTACAAAAAGCAGCTACAAAAAACACCCCACATGTTCCTTGCTCATTGAGAACATCAGTAGGCATCTTTCACCTGGGTTCCTCCTGGGACACATCTGGCATTCTGGCTCTCCCCATCCTCTGATATTCTCAGCTACAAAATAATCCTTCCCTGCTTAGATTGCATCATTTTAACTGATTACAAGACTGCCCCAGACTCTCAGTGCTTTGAATATTAGAAAACCTTTCACTTCCAACTTTTATTTATTTATGATACTCCCTGTCCATTTGTTCCCATTACAAACTACCCTTCAGCTTCAGAAGCTGCTCTACATCACTTCTGTTTCCCACCACATTAGCAGTATCCACTAGTTTTCACTTTGCTGGATTGGGCAAAGCATGAGCCATGTGTCCTTGGGAAGGAAATTATGATTCTTGATGCTTTTCTGAACCTGTCCCCATCCAAGTTTATCCTCCTACAAGATGAATTTGAAGGCCCTCTTCTCTTCCTAGGAAAGACTTTCTGTTGACTATTTTCCTATCTTGCTTTGTAGATGGCATTATTTTAGTTCTGCCCGAATGCACAGTTCGGATCATGAAGATTAGTAGGCTGAAAGCAATCAAAGCTCACGTCCTCTAAGTGTCCTTGGGCCCAAACTGATTCCACTTGGAACACAGAAAATGCTTTAAAAATTAAAAATGTATTAGCAGACAAAAAAAAAAAGGGCCCTAAGAACCATTCAGTAAAGCTAAGTCTTAACAGGGACCACTAAACTTTACCAAAAAATATGTGGCAACATTTCATCTAGAAAGTACACAAAATTCACTCAAATGAGGCTATTGGCTACGTGAGAACAAAAGCTTGCAAGAGACATACAGCTTCTGCCAGTGCCTTCCTGCCCCACTGTCACTCCGAATCAATTCAAAAGACAGATTTCTTTACAGTAATGACAGGATGAGACCTATGCCTGGCTGCTTTCAGTCCTCTTCCAGCCTGATAATTTCCCTTATGCTCCACTCAGACTGAAGGCATGAATATAAAGTAGCCCCATGCCAAATCAAAGTTAAATAAGTAGTACTGGAGATAGAGTACAATAAAAAAACCGAAATAAAAATCCCCAAGCTATGCTCAGACCAAGTTCAGTTAGTATCATCTAATTCCAGAAACAGTTAAAACAAAGCCCATATTAAACTGATTATGAGAAAATAGTCCTTTACTGCACTGTCAAAGCAGCATGGGGAAAAAAACTTATAAAATTAATCAAAATAAAGATTTTTGTATTCTCAGAAGGGAAGGAAAAAACCCTACACTGCAAAAAGATCTCTACACTAAAGAAAAACTCTAGTTTAAAGGCTAAGCCTTTAAACTCCTCTGACCTGAACTTAAGTGCTCAGTATTGTTTCCTGATGCCTTCCTGCTACATAACATCATACTTAGACCGATACCACATTAAAACGACAGCAAGTGCAGGCACAATTCATTTAACAATTAATCTACCCTAGCTATCATTTTCACTTGTCATTAACTGCCTCTTAAATGCCCTCAATCTCATATAACCATAGACTCTTCCTTTAAACACACACACAGGGGAATATGCCATTATAGGCATTATTCAAAGCAGTGCTTTCTATCCCTGTCATCAACCACAGCATTAATCATACTCAGAATAGTTTCTCCTCACAAATGACTGAGTTGCGTAGTTGGATCTCACTGGCAGGATCCAATTTAATGGTAAGATCACAGACAGCAGACAATACTGGGCATCTGCAACAACATGTACTGTGAGTTCTTCAGATTTTATCCTTTACTGATCTTCCAGGGAAAGAAACTAGATGCCAACCACTACAAGCTCTTCTCATTTAAATAAGTGCTCTACTCTGCATCTCTAGCAGATGGGCCCAGAGTTAACATATAGCACAACACACTCCAGGAAAACAAGCTTTCTTGCTTGTTTTGCTATCTGACCATGCAGTGAAGAGACTGCTCCCTAAAATCAAATGGGTTAGGTTGGAAAGGACTTTGGGAGGTTACGTGGTCCAGCTCTGCACTCAGCATTGGGCCATTTCACTCACAGTTGTCTTCAGGTAAGATAGGAATAACTCCAAGAATGGAGATTGCACTAAGTTCCAGTATGGAATCACTTATGTTGAGAAGAACCTCCCTCACTGCAATCCGACTTACTTTATTTCCCAGCCAAACTTCAGATCCTGGACAGTCTTGTTTTGTGACTCTTCATTTCTGACATTAGTTTATGCTTAGAGTGAAAGTCGCCAAACAAGGAAGAAAAATACATGCTACTCAGTGAAAATTGCAGTCTGGTCCTTCAGCATGGCTCAAGATATCACACATGGACTAATTCAATAAAGAATCAAGAACATAAGGCAGACCTATTGCTTTCTAAGTCTACAAGGGACGTCTGTCTCAGACAAGCTCATCTCAAATGTCCATAAAAAGTTAACTCAGATTCCAAAGCAAACAAACAGAATTGCAAAATTATAAGAAGGACATTAAATAATTACAAAAAAGTATAAGTAGAAGCAGTCAGCCTTTGTTCACGTACCCTGCCCTGCTTAACAATCTCCCTGTAAAGTCCTTTCAAATACCCCATGAAGGACATTATATAATTACATCATATTCATACCCTGCTGTCAGCAGCAAGAGTTTTACATTAATTAACACAACATACAACCTTCTGGAAGAAGGATCCAGTTTAAAATTCCTCATCCAAAATGTGGGAAACATCCCAAGTTTGTTTAGAATAAAAGGCATTTATCCTGCCCTCAAAGCACTTACCAGCCACATTTTCTATATTGGGTAAAAGCAATTTTTTTTACAGTACCCAAAGCCATCTTTGAAATTCAGTGTTATAAAGTTTGAAATCATCCTTCCCTCGGCCACAGAGGTTGCATTACTTCCCATCCCACACACACGCAAAAACCTTCCATAATCCAACTAATGAGAAGAAAAATGTCACTGTAATTAACACAAAACGTGATGACCTAATTAATCACTAAAGCAGCAACATGAAAAAGCTTTAGGCTTTCAAAGTCTTCTAGAAAAGTGAGGTAAAACGATTGCCAGGGAGCTTTTAAGGTCATTCCAGTTTTGGTCATCCTCAAAATAAGACACATTTGAGACCATGCTTTCATATCCTATCAAACAGTACTCCACTGCAGTGAGATGTCTTCGACGTGTCAGAGGTCTCCTACTTCAGACTCCCAGCTGAGTAACACTCAAGTTCTCATTTTTTGGGCTCATAATAGTATTGTCTCAAGCCCAATACCTAAGGCAAATCTTTAGGCAATGGTTATATTGATAATAACAGCAAGAACAGTTTCCCAAAACCACCCTACACTATACAGCAGCACAGGAAAGAGAACATGTGCTTAGACCCCTGCAAAGAGTCACACCGGTGACCACTGATGAGGCTGGACATAACCAGGAAAACACTTTGCAGCATTTTAGTTTAAAACTGGTTTAACAAGTCAATGCTGCTAAGAGAGACTGTCCTGTTGTCCATAACACTGAGCTGTTTGTGCTCACATCCTCTACGGGTTCACACAACCAGTCACATATCTGTATGCAACAAAGGCTTGAGAACTGACCAACACTAAAAACACATTGCTTTGTTCTTTTTTTTTCCTGCCTAGAGAGTTTTATCCTGGGTCAAGTCCCCAGTCTCCTCCTTTACATGCAAGCTGCTCCCCACAGAGGAGACAGCAGGAATATAAGGCAGGTGAACGCTCCTGCTCAGCCACACTCAGTTTATACCTGCTCCAAGTGATCACAGCACAAGCTGAGGAAGTACACTGGGGTAGTTTTGCCAAAGGAACATCTTTTAACTAAACCCTTTCCAGTATGAAATATCAGAACCTGGTACCCATCAGATTTGAATTCTTCATGAGATCACTGTTACCTTAACATGGATGGCTTTGATTGCTGAGAAGCAGGCAAGCACATGGGCATCTGCAACTGCCAAACCTTCACAGCTAGCATCCCTTGAGACAGGCAACAGAAATCTGACCTCAAAGCTAAGGGAGAATTTGCTACTTCTGGAGTATTATGTCATCATTTTCTGAATTTTCATCTAGCTACAAGGGTCAGAGAAAAAATTTAAAGACTAAGTAGGGTAACAACAAAAGGTTGCATTCTGGGATTCTGAAACAGTCGATTTAATTCAGGTCACCTGAAACTCTGATGTATCTTATGGCCTCTGTCTGGACTCAAGAGATATTAGAGTCTGAAATACTTTGGTATTTTGGAAGGGGGAAAGAAAAAAAAAAAAATTCACACTCACTGAAGCTCTCTGCCCCCCACCCCCCAGCTCCAAGCAGCATTTTACTTTCATCTTAGTTTTGGCTATAACAATGGTATTTACTGGCAGTTGCAAAGTTAGCCCCTGTGCTGGTAGGGTGAGACAACCTTCTCTGCCTCTGGTGGGTAGAGCCCCTAAGAAAAAGTATCTTAACTTTAAAAGCTAGGATGCATGCTTTTTTTAATGAACAAAGTCTTAGGCACAAGTGTCTTCTTCTCACAGTTCCCTAGGAACTGAGCTACAGATTCTGCTGCAATCTTCAGACTGCAGTTCTGCAGTCATGCTAACAATGTATTATCCTTGCTTTCAATTCAAAATAAGGTAGGTACTTCATTACCTTAATGAGCAGATGTACTTAATGAGTGGGTACTTTGTCAATTTAGTCCTAAAGGAAGAATTAGGAGAACAGGGCATTTACATTTCTAGAGCAAAACCAAATTTTAGGCCCCCCACTATTATAAGATAATAAGAATTACATTTTACTGACTTTTGAAAAGCTTTTTTTTCCAAGTACACATCCCACAGCCCAGATTTTCAGAGGGAATAATAATTCTGGCTGCTGCTGTGAGCAACAGATTTCTTTTAAACAGAAAGAGCAAAACAGCTCTATATTACATCATTTTTCAAGGGAAAAAGGTGCTATTTAAGTTCACAATGATTTTTACATTGTTTGGGTTATGAAGAAAGTTCCTTAATGTTCTTTCTCCATTAAAGCAAATCTTGAAAGCTATATTTGAGACCAGTGGAGATCAGCATCCCTTATATTTACCCAAAGAATAAAACCAGCATGGGCAAAGTTTCGACAAGCTATAAACAGCTGTTTCAAACTGTGCTTCGGTCATGTTCCAGTAGAGCCAGTTCTTGGGGCCAAGAGAATCTGGTTGCTTCCTGGCTGCATTAGAGCTACCAACAAAGACACTGACTGTAAGGTTGAAATCTATCAATTAGGAACTGAACTCATGCCAGCCACAGTACCAGAATAATTAAGACTGTTCTCGTAAATAGGATGAAACAATACAACCACTGAAATCCAGAAACAGCAGACCTCTCTAGATTTTGAGCTGTAACAAAAAAAACCCAAGATGTTTACAAGTCTGCATTCTAGCTTTGCAGTACATGCTTTATTGTATTACTGAGCTCATCCACAACTTGCCTGTTTCCAGCAACAGGACTCAAGACCAAAATATCTGCAAATGAGATAGAAAAATAACTTCTAACCAATAAATTTTTTATCCACTTCTGAAACAAACCAGAACCACTCCCCATGCAGACATATATTCTCCAATATTTTTCTGTTTCTACAGAGAAAAGTATTTGGCAAGCAAAACAAGAAAGAATTTCTTGCCCAGTGCCACACTTCTTCAGACCAGGTGGTGCACAGTCACTCATATAAATCAAACACAACTACACCAACAAGTCTCTCACCTTTCTACTGTCTCTTCTCACAAAGCTCCAGACCCCAAATTCACTAGCACAAAAGCTGAAATGATGTGCCAACATTACACTTCCAAAGCTGAATACACAGCTTTCAGAAAAAAACTGCTTGCAGCTTAACTAAGTCCATGTTGTAAGCCCACAATCTGCACCCATGAATCCAGTAAACAAGATCCACAGACACGAATTCCCTATTAACAAGGCAGTTGCATTTGACACAAAGCATACGAAATCTGGGTTGCCATACCTCAGTAATGGAAGTAATATTTCTCAGCAAACTTTACTAAGTAGCCTACAGATCCCAGCTAACTGTCCAAAACTTTCAGATCTCAAGGAAGAAATGTTTCCAACAAAACATCCACAAAGATAAAATTTCACAAGTGGGCAAACTGCAGTGCGATGTTCACCTTTACAGGAATCACATGAACTAAGATACTTGCTGAACCTCAAAAGAGACTGCCAAGCAATGGCTGTGCTGCAGAAAAGTTTCCTTTTGGCCCAGCAAACAATCTTCTCTTATACAGACACCTCACCTCCATAGCAAACCTTACAGAGCACCTGAAACACACAGGGAGATCCTACCGCCAGTTCCCTCTTAGAGGCCAGCCTGTTGCCTTTGTGACTCAAGGAAGTGGCTGATAAAATTGTACACATTGAAAAGAAGCAAAGAAAGTCAGTTAAGTGAGGCTGCTATCCCAGGAATAAATCACTTCAAGATTGTCCTCACCCCAATCCAAAAAAGCCTTGCTTACCTGTGGCTATGGCATCTCAGATAGAGATGCCATACAAACAGCTTTGCTCAAAATCAGCATCAGCTCTAGAAACCTTAAGTCACCACAAAAAAAAAAAAAAAAAAAAAGGCAAAGAAATCAATCCTTCCAAAAACCTACTGGAAAAACAAAAAAGTTCATTAAAGAGAAAACAGGCTTGACATTGTCAGAGTCCCTTCCCAGGCAGTAATGACTGAAATGAAAGTAAATGGCAGAAAGAAGGAAGGTGACCAGGGACGTGCCTGACTTGCTGAACCATGCTGCTGTGTTCATGGAACTAGTCCATACAACGCCACTCAACCAACAGATCTGCTATCTGGATTTAGGCCAGTGGTAGAGACAACATTTAATTAAGCCACTGCATGAATGAGAAAGAATGAAAGAAAATTACAGAAGAATGAAATCGGCTATGGCTCTGTAAGAGAAAAACACCGAGATGAATCAGCTTGTAAATAAAGAGCAATAACTGAAAACAACACAGTCTCAAGAAGAAATCAGATAATGTACAAGAAATGAAATGCTGAAGTTACAGGACTAGACTAAATGCTAATAAAAATAATGGAAACACGGGTAGACTGCCACGAAAAGACAAAACATTGCAACCGGAGATAGGAGCACTTTTTTCATTCTCTTTGATTCTTCTGTTAATATGTTGCTGGTCATTAGGTTTTTCCCTTTCAATCCACCTGCTTCCTCTGTTTAGGTGCCAGCTAATGCCAGAATCTGTTCACATCAAGATCTGTTGCTCCTAGCAAAGGAACCTTCCTTACCAGAATACTGCAAGGTCAACTGAAAAACAACCAGAGTTAGCAGGTGAACTCTGAGTAACCCAGCTCTGTTATAACCACTGTGGTATTTCAGAACTGTGCCAGAATCCCTGTGCAACCAGAAAAGCATGCAATAAGAAACACATGAAATGACAAGAAGAGTCTATTAGTTTTGCTCGTGCAATAAGGATTGATCACAGATCACTAAAAAAGAACAAATCCAGAATCCTCATCTAGAAACCACTTTCAGTTTTTCAGCATCATCATTTTTTCAGCCTACCACCCAAAAACTGCAATGAACTAATTCTTCAAATAGCTTGGATACATAAAGCTCAGAAGTTTGCTTACAGCATTTTAGCAATAATTTGATCCTTATCCTACCAAACTTATTTTAGACTTTAAAAGTACCAATAAAATACATTTCTGCCTTTTTCTTTGGGTTTTGTTGCTTTCTTCTTATTAAGAAAAGTAATTGTTGACTGTCTTGTGCTATTCTGTGATCTGAGCTCAATCAGGCTGATTAGCAGTGACAGCATGTCAGAGGTCATTATCATTAAGCACACCTCAGTGAACAATTCAATGGAGTTGTTATTCCACCAGTGGCAGCCCTCACAAGTGGGTTTAAGAATCCCAGGGAATGAAATCAGATCACTCTGGGCTAACCTGCATGCCTGAGCACCCTCTGCTGCTCAGCACTGGCTGGCCCAGACCAGCACTTCCACACAGTCCCCCAAGTCCCGGGGGATCACGGTACACACCCAGTGCAGTCGTGCTGCTGGAAGGAGCAACACCTGAGCATCCTTAGCCCATACTTGTGGTTCATCTTGGAGAATATGGGAACATGCAGGTGCTTGGTATTTTCAGCTTGGAGATTACGGCTTCAGCTTAGTGCATTGCCAAAGGCAGTATGTTTTTGTGTGTGTTCTACCTATAAATATATATATATTTGTAAGTGTATACATGTGAATACGTCAATATATGTTTTTATATATACACAGATATCCATAATACATATATGGATATACACATTCATATATGTGCATATATCTATAATGTACACACAGATATCCATATTTTATATATATGCACATATATTTTCTTGACCATTTCTTTTCATAAACAGCCTTTAAGCTTGCCCTCCCTTTTTCACTCTCTTACTCATATTGGCAAGAAATGTGTGTGTCCATTACGCTTGTATAGAGAGGGAAGGAAGAAAGTGTGTGTGTAAGTATATATATAAATACATATCTTATACAGTTTCAGCTCACTGTAATCCACAGGTCATCACTGCATACTGAAGCTCTTCTCTACCAGCAGGTCCCCATTCACATATCCTGCATAAACACTAGAGCCATCCATTGCAACACGACTAGGTTATCATCATTTGGTTCTTCTCTCCCCATAAATAGATGCTAAATTCCTTGCAGTTTGGTGGAACAATGTTGAAGGTACTACATGGACTGCCTGTAGCTGCTCACTTTCTAGCAAATATCTGCAATGGAGCCTCTTTCCCTGTCAAGGTTTTCAATAAAGGCAGTGCTGTGGAGTGCTGGTAATTTATCATGAGCCATAGCTTCAGGGCCAGGATGTCTGTTGTCCTACAAGAAACAACCACAGCCTGATTTGGCTTTCTTTCACCTAGGTAAAATTGCAAGGGTTCCTTCAGAATGCTCCTGCCTAGACTGGCAGCAAGCATAATCATTTTATACATATCCATGTGATGTTTTAAGTGCTCCTCCCAAATCTCCAGTCTCTCCTTTACAACCCCAAAAGCAGCCCTGGGAGAAGCAGCACCTCCTGTTCAAAGAAAGAGCATCACACGGTGTCTCAAGTGGAATAAAAGTAGCTGCAAGATGGAAGAGTGAATGAAAGCACTCAAGCAAGGATTGCAGCATATGCTAAAACAGCACATAAAACACCTTAAAAAAAAAATAACTCTATCTAGTTCCATACTACAAACTTACTCTCTGCTTATTAAAAATGTTTCAGTGAGAAAAATAAAATTACTTTAAAAATTATGATGGGATTGAATTTCAGACAATGAAGAAATTCAGTCAAGTAATCATTGAGTTAATCTATTTATTCACCTTGGAAAAATCTGATCAAGAGAACACAGGGATTCAGCTGCTACCCTTCTCACTGAATAGACAATCACAAGATGCCCCTTTGAACCTTGCGTTAATAAAATTCTCATTAAATGCAAACCTGCACAATGTTATCTTGAAGAGGCTCATTAGCTTAATAAAAAATAACTTGTCTCAAAATGTGTTTATTTCCTCATAGGTGAGAAGGTGAGTTTTCAAACCATCAACTGCTGCACCTTCCTATTTCAACCCCACCAGTGCTGCAGCTACATCTTGCAGTCTATCACATCTCAATTATCTATGAAAACTCCAGAGACAAATCCACAGACAGAAGTTATAATGACTATTATGAGATAGGACAGCAATTGAAATCACTCATTCCAGTGTGGTATGTAAGATTTTCAGATAGATAAGGCTATTATTATTCTGTCTTCTTCAAATTTCATTTTCTTTAGGTTGGACAGAAATTATGAATTATCTATAAAAAAAGAGAAGGCAGGAATAGCCTCCCCATCTCTCGGTACTAAAAAAGACTATTCGTGACTGCTCTTTTCACTGGAGAAATCAAAGAACATAAGAACAAGAAAAATCAAATAATCAGCAGCAACAAAACTCAATCAGACTGCCTAGTGAAGAATAAGGTCCAAGTCAAAAGTAGTGCTCATACCATAATAGGATACACAAAGCGAGATCTCTCTCTGTGGCTGAGTTTAAACAAGAACACGTCAAAGATTCTCTAAGTATTACTCATCCTGACTCTCTATTACAGCAATTAATCAGCCGAGCTCACCAGCTCAGCACTGTGGGTGCAAGCAGGACTGTTTTATGTGTCTCCTCAAGAGTTACTCCTGTAACACAGATGCATTGCAGCCACTCACCACTCCTCTCCTGGCAGAAACACACATAAAATTGTACACTAGGATTTAAGGCACTTGTTAAAGCCCACCACATGCATGCATAGGCAGATGCTTTTACATTTATAAAACCTACTAAAAGCCTTAGGATAAGGAAATGACAAGGTTTATTTCTTTTTAAATAGCTTGTATAATGAGATGGAGATATAAACCAAAGCATGACTTTGCACTGTAGAGTTACAACAACAAGCAGGTATTCATTGCTCATAAAAACTTTCCAGAACAATGGAGCAAGGTGAGGGAAAAATCCAATGTGAAGTGGATTTCTCTAAATTCATTCTCTTCATGGCAAAGGCATCCAAATAAGACACAGTGTGCTAAGACCACTCTAAGGGGAAACAAAGGGGCATGAACAAACAGAAAATCCAGATAACAAGGAGCTAAACCAGGATCTAGTCCCTTTGAAACATCACACTGTCAATCACCTTCACAAAAGCACGGTACCTTTGGATTTTTCTGGCTGCTCTGAAATCTATTTAGTTAAAGAACCCATCAAATGTAGTATTTTTACCATCAGAAGAAAACAAATCAGAAGACAAAATTCTCCCCCACCCCCTCCTTTTTTTTTTTTTTTTTTTGAGAGTAAGGAAATGGGATAAATCAAACAGACCGACTTCTCTGAATTCTAATCCTTCTCTAGGCCTTGAATCATCTCTAATTTAGACCTTTCAAATTTAAGTGAATGAAAAGCAGTCATTCACGAAATTTCAATACAGACGAGCAGTTGGGTGGAGCAAGGGAAATCTACCAAAAGTCCATCAGAGAAACATGTTAGAGACTTCACTGGTTCCAGACAAAACTGTAATCTGGACATGTCTGATACAGGCTGTCCAGGGAGGGGTATCACAGTGACAATTTTTTGGTTGTTTCTTATCTCAGTTGCAAGCTGATCTTCATATAAGCAGTTGTTAAGCCAAAAGGAAATAAGCCCCCACAAAATCTTAGTTTCACAAACCAGGGGTGAGCGCAAACCCTCTGTGATCACTTGTTTTTTTAATCTCTTCCCAGTTTAGACTTCTCTCCCTGGGTATACAGAGAATTCCCAGGGCAGACATTTTGTGTCACATTAAGTGACATTAATTTGCCAACAGCTACCTGTTCTGCTGCTTCACTTCAAGTGCATTATCTACCCACAAGAGTTCATTTACATCTGTTTAAAAAAAAACCAACCAAACAAAAACAAGGATAGGACTAAAATAAATCTGGAATCATACGTGATGTTACCAAGCTTACAGGCTTACTAAGGGAACCTTTAAGGTGATTTACAGACATGTAAGATGTCCTACACCATGTCTTTTGTAGTGAGGGAAATGACAAGCACTAGCAATGCAACAGTACTGAGCTTCTTGGTGTGCAGACACCAAGTGTCTGGGATAACCAGGGAAGTGACGGACAGATATTTTTTCAGTATAAATACTTATATCTTTTATGATTTGTTTACAAGCCAGAGTCAAGCAGTAAATACTCTCTCTCAACATTCATTCATTTTCCAATCAATCAGATCCATGATCCTCTTGCCCAGTACTCAGCTTGGTCAGTACTAGCTGCTTCAGGTGCCAGGAAAATAAATTATTGCCATTGTGAAAGAGTACACACCTAGATTTACACTCTTTAGCCTTACAAGTAAAGCATAACTTCTGCCCTTGAACAGGACAAAGAGGTTTAAGAGAACACTGAAATGTCCTTAAATAATCACTTTTAAACACACATAAAATCCTGCAATGTTAACAGGCCTCGAATCTGCTTGTTAGAGCTGGCTTATAGTCCCCTCCATAGCTTCACGGAATTCCAATAGAATCACGCTACAGAAATCCATTAGGTCAACAACTGCTCTTTCAGCACAGAATTGTTCCCTACTGTAAAATTTCTCACAAAAATGCTGTGAGGATTAATTCATTACAGTTTGTGCCATGTGTTGAAAGCGCTCAGTCAACAGAACAGCCGAGAGAATTATTAGAGAGGACAATCAAACCCTGGTGATAATCTCTTTATCTCAGGAGGCCCTGTTTAGAGGAACAATTTAGCCCAACAAAGAGAATAAATTCAACCCCAAACTTATTAAAACAAATGTGAAAGAATCATGATAAAAATGTAGTTGCACAGGACACAATCTTCAAAACGGTTACTAACTTGTACTCCTTACCTAATATTGACTAATGCATGGGTCACCTTGCTTGCAGGTTCTTTCCACTGACCAGCATTGGTAGACAGCCTTAGAACTGAAAGGAGAAGACAGTTAACAGTGCTGGCACAGGACTGGTAATTTTCTAATTTAAAACAGGAAAAAAAAATAAATCTGCTTTGGCGAGATGGAAGTCCAGGAACCACATCAAAACAAAGGTCTTCTTCAAGACGACCTGTGATCCAGGGCAGATATTCCCTTCAAAGCCCATCTAAGCAACATAAGGAACACAGAAGAGGTGAACAGAACAAAATAATGACTCTGAGACAGGAAGCAGAGGGGACAGAAGAACCCAGGTCCTGCTTTCATCACCACATATACAGTTCATTTCCCCCAGAAACAGGGCAGTGACCCATGTCTGAATAACTATTATTCCACATTCTGTTGTCCTCCAGCTCCCATTTATGCAAGATTCCATTGGAGCTCGACTACATCCTGAAGACTGAACTCTCTCCAGCAATGATGGATTCTTTACATTTCAATTTATCCAGAACTGCAAAGCGGAATTACACACCAGCCTAGGACAAAACACTCCCTGTAGGAACAAGACTGGTGTTCTGTTGCACAGATGGCCTCTGACAGACTTAAGAGCAGATCTGAAAACATTCTGCAACAGGAAGAACTTCTAGGGAATCCAATTCTTTTCTGCCAGAGTACAAAAAAATATTTATTTAGGTCAAAATACGCAGTGTTTCTACGGTGGTAGTTACCTGTACATCTCTTGGTATGCATCAAAACAATAACAGATCTTGTAACAGATGTTCAGATTAATTTCCATATTGCCTGAATAAAAGGGAATTTTCTATGAATTTGTACATACAGAGTTTTCTGGAAATTAGATTCCACAAGAATGGTTCACCATCAACTCAGAAGAGAACAAACAGCTCATCATCTGAATTTAGGATCATCTAGAAACATGGATGCTACAAGTGAATCCATAAGCACAGTGTCTGCATACTCATGCCTATAATTGCAGTAGAGAAGCTTCCGGTCCTGCAGATCTGGATAAAGTTCAGTTTCAAAACAAGAAAAAAACCCAAGTCAATTAGATTCCACCTCCACTCCCAAAATAGAAAGTTTCAACCACATTAACAGAAAACTAAAGGACAGAGTAGCTTTCTCATCTGTGCTAACAAATGCCCCAAGGTCAAGGGACAGAAGGGTCACTGTAGTCTCAGAGACAGGCCGACAAGCAAAAGGAAGCTGTCAGGACACCTAGTGGCTTTCATCAGCTGGAGACAGTGCTACCTTCTCACTTCCTAGTCTACCATTACACGTCATCTGCAGAAAAAAGATGTCATCTCCAAATAACATTATTTTGTCAAACAGTAGGTACTGTTTTTGAATATCTGAAGTAATATATTCAGAGAGGGTTTCAGGTATCTCCAACAGTAATTCAAAAGGGTTTGCTCTAGGTAGCAGGATGAAAACATTCATGTGACAAACTGTTTCAACAAGTTAGGTGTGCCTTCTGCAACCCAACTAAGGAACTACATGAGTGTGTTATTCTCCTATCCACTTGCCTTCAGTTTCCACAGGAGATGGGTTTGAAAAAATCTTAATAGTTACAATTCTTGGGAGTAAGAAATGGGTTAGCAAAAAATCTTATGCACTCAGAGGGCATAACAATGGCCAAGTGATCTCTTATGTAATGGCTGAAAACTGTAGAAAATTTATATAAAAGAGCAGTTCATTTCTGCTTGCAGTTACAGGGGATATTCAGGTACTTTTATATGGGTGAGCATGGTTCTCCCCCATGTCAGAAGAGTGTTGTGGCCAATTGTCTGTCCTTTAACTCCCCTTTTTTACTTATATTAACTGCTGGTTTTCATTGGGTGATCGCGCTGAGAAGGAAGCAGGGGGTGAATGGAAAAGTCTTTCTAGAATAAAGCAAACAAAGAACACAGCTATATTCCTTTTCTTCATAGCTTCAAGTATGCAGACACTACACCAGTGCTGCTGCAGCTCCCCTGGGCCGCAGGCTCCTGCGTATATGCTGCCTGGTTAAGCTCCATGCATCCATTGCTCTTCTTTGTTTGTCTTTTCCCTGCTGGGTGTCACTTGGTAGCATTCCAGCATGTCTGCCTCTCCTTGAAGGATGGCAGTTTCTCCCTGTTTTGCCAGTGGGCACATTCTTCAGTCCACTGATTCACTTGTCACTGCAAGCAGGTTTGTGAGGGTTGTTTTCTTGGTTGCTTTGGCAATGAGTGCAGTAGATGTGATTTGCTTAGCACTGCAAGCTTTTTGCTGTAAGTTTCTCCAATTCCCTTCCAAATTCTTATTTGCATTGAGTGTTTCTCTGTATTGGCTGGTTTGGCAGCATGACTGGAAATTGCTGAATATAGTAGAGGCAAACTACAGGAAAATGCATGACATACCACATACTCTGTTTTGACAACAAATTTATATCTCCAACCACGGTAAGTGACTGATACAGAGGCAAGGAGTCTGTTTCTATTTTTTTCTGACTTAAAAAAACCCTTATCCCTTTAACTAGTTTATTCTCCTCTCAGTTCCTCAATTCTTAATTTACTAAACATGTCCTACTACACAAAACACGTCCAGTCAGTAGGGCACACATCAGAAGTAGGTGGACTGAAAACACCAGACAAAAATGTCCCTCCTCCACCACCCTCACTTCCAGTCATCAGCAGTCCTGACAAGTCAGGAGGTACTCACCCATGGAATAAAGGTTGTCAAAATTCTGATGCATCCGAATGATTTCATAATACAGCTCATCATAGCTGCTGGGAGTGGGGAGGAAGGTGTCTCCATAAGTGATGAACATGTTGAATAGGTTCACAACCTAGACAAGTGAAAAGAAGTTACAAGAACATTTAGCCCAAATCTATTCTGCAACAGAAACAATACAAACTATGTCCCAAACCTTCAAAGAAATAGCTCACAATTGCAGCAGACAGTATTACACTACTTCATTGCTTTATCTATTATTTTCCTTGTAGTACAGAAGAGATAGACAAGACACTTAAATACTGTTTTATCTGGGGTTAGGAAAACATGTTTCTATTTTGCATACAGAGGGACACAGAAGAAGAAACAGTATTGTCAAATCTGGAAAATTAAATTAGGCCCTTCCTCACATAGACTTCTTTATTTCAGTGAGCAGACCCTACAGGGAGTCCAAGCACTGCCCTTTCCAAACACCGAGCAAAACCAAACACAATAATATCCCTCTGCTTTGTGGCCATCTTCTCATATCTCCTTAACAGGCCAGAAATCCTTTCTGGAATCCTTTCAGCATTATAATTCTTTCTTAAAATTCATTCACTGTTAGGTTGTTAAAAATAAGAGGATTTGTGTGTACTCACCATAAGAGCAAGGGTGAAGATGTTGTGCTTGGCCAGCAACACAGTCTCATTAGACATGAGGAACTTTAACAAGTTGATCAAGGCTAGGAGAAAAGAAGTAGTTTTAAAATAATATAAAAAACAAAGCCATTTTCAATAAGTCACTTAAATACAGATGCATTTACATTATCAGGTGTAAACTAGCCTAAACACCAGCTGCAGAAATTATCCTCAGAATTTATTGGAAATTATCAATTTACTTGTAGGGGCTGGAGGTGGTTTTTGTGGCTAAAATACACTGCTGGACAGGTAAGTGACAGCTATTTTACCATTCCACCTTTATTCTGTTTCACTGACTTCCCAATCAAATCCGCTCAGGCTCAAGCAAAGTCTTTTGTTAGCTTAGTTCATGGAGCTTTTTCTGTCTGCTAGATCCTGGAGTGAGTTTTCAGGTTGGAGAATCTGACTGTCTCGTTTCTGTTTCATATATCGCCACCATGATGTATGCATAGTCAGCCCCAAACTGTCACTCTTGTTGATACATAGAGTTTTAAAAAAAAGTAACAAAACCCCCACAGCACAGCTTTTCTGTAGCTCTGTGTCAATGCTGCTGCACTGGTAAAAGGAAGAATGTAGTACTTTACTGTGTCAGTTATCTGGGGCTGTGCGGTAGAGACTACAGATCTGGTTCACACTATCTTAAATAATGAAACAACAAAAGCTCCTGCTGTAACCACCCAAAAGCAGTTAGTAAGAGTGGTAATTAACAAAAAGGCTCACTAAAAATGCTTTAATCAAGCCGACTTTACAATAAACAATCGCATTCCATGTGCTTGAATAAAATGCAAAGTTCTTTGTCTTCTTTTTTCTAGCTGAAATTTTTAGAAGAGAAAACTATTTTCTTCTGCATTATAGCTGCTCAGGACTGAAAACTGATGCCTGCCTAGAACAGGTTCTTAATGTACTCTCTGCTCTGAAGTCAACAGATTTCAAGACTTGAAATATCTGACTTTAGACATCCTGTAAAGTCAAGATAGAGTGCTATACACATTTTTTTAAAAAGTTCTTTATTATCTACTAATTGGTAACTGCATCTAGCAGAACAACACCAGGTATTACTCCAATTTCTTACAGGCATGAGTAGAATTTCTTAATCTGTTTTTTCCCCCATCACTACACAAGTGTCACACACTACCCAGTAACTTGTGAGAAAATCAGTTCTGGTTTGGGAGAACTCCACAGCAAATGCAGAACAGACCATTCCTTTCAGCCCAAAGGTACAGGCTGTGTAAGAGAAGGAGAACACACACAGGGAACAGGAATGAGATAAGGGCAAATTTTAGATACCCACCCCCTTGAGGATTAGAAAGTATTCACAAAAGGTAAACCCAAAAAACCTACAGTATAAAGACAGATGTGAAGAGAGTGGTCAGATCTTGAATCAAACAAAATTGTCAGATTCTGAATGCAGTCCTGTAACCTCTGATTTCCAATATTAGAAGTTTACCACGAGTATCAAACGCTTATACATGCCCCCCAAAACAGAAGCCCCCAGGTCCAGGGTGGCTATTTACTCATCACAGACAGGATCACCTCAGTTTAATCTACCAGCGAGTGGCTGATGCTGAATTGCAAACCAGAACGAACAAAGTTCTCTGCAAACTCCAGACATGCGAGTGATTTATCTTTCAGAGCTCTTCCAGGATTTAACCATCAGCAACATCTCTCCCTTCCACAACAGCAGCCCACCACGAAGCAGATATATTAACACCTATTCAATCCAGCCACAGAACTTCCCATACCATTATCACCCCATCATCAGACAAACTCCTGAGACCAAAAGCAGAAACCAGATTCCACAATACACTAGCTCTGGAAATAACTCCCGTCAGTTATTTTTCTGTAAAATAGCTATTTCAAAACAAAGAAGTAGCAGGTACAGATGGGCTCTCCACCGGAGCAGAGATCCAGCTAAAAACAGGTTGCCAAGGTAACCAAGCCTCCACAGCAAAAAAGTAGAGTCTCCTGCAGTCAGTGCCTTGGACTGCAGACAGCTGCCCTGCATCTCTGTCACAGCAGCTCGTCGGCTGTCTCCCCATTTCAGTTACAAGCATGACTTTACCTCTCTCCCAGCCCCGCAAGTCCACACAGCCACAGCTTGTGACCAGGTGGTGCTGTTTAACAAACAGCACCTTGGGCTTCTGGAAGCAGAGTAGCAGAGCTCTGGGTTTCCTGTAACAAGTGGTGTGAAGTCTTTTGTTCGTTTCTTTGCCTCTTGCTCTCCCAACAGAGCCCTGCTGAACGGCCTTTGTAGCAGGTGATCGCACAGCATGACAAGAAGCCGCTGAACATCCAAACACAGTCAACATGAAAGATGTCCCCGATAGGGAGACACTATTTTTAAAAGAACAAGTGTATTTGTCTAGAGCACAAGCACTCACCAAATGACAAGGAAAAGCACCCTACAGCTGCCTATTGCAGTATTTCTGAAGTACTTGCACTGCTCTATATTGGCAACAACAATAAAAGGAGAACTTGTTCTGTTCTACCCCAAAACCAGCTCCTACATTTGTCCCAGCTGCTGTGAAGAAATCGCTCCAGTTAGAAAGAAGACAAGCGATTACCACAGTTTGAAATAAATCTTTATACCTGAACTGCACTGCATCACAGCCCACTACTCACAGCTGATCTGTGCTGGTCCTTCCCTAAGAACTAGGAAGGAGAGGGTCGTGCCTTCACATGAAGAGGAAACTCAGTGCTGCACTCATAGCCTGGTGAGAAGAACTAACCCACCAGGTTTACAGACACTGTGTGCACTATACAGATAAATTTAACCAACTGTTTGGAAACCACACATTCCTAAAAAAGTTGCAGTGTTCCTAATTAGGATATGCACTATATCAATACTAAAAGAGCAACCAATCTTTTTCCACACCAGCACATTCTGCAGCAGCCTGTGCTGAAGTGGCTCTAAGGAACAGGATCACTGTGGAACATGAACCCTTAAATCTCTTTCCTGTGTCTCTGTAGTTTGCTTCTAAGGCAGAATCTGTACTGAAAATGAGGACAGCAATGCCCTGGAGTTTTCAGGATCGACAACTTTTAGATCCAGCTTCATGTGCCAAGTGCATTTCAGCAACAATTACACACCCAAAATGAACTTTTAGAGGAAACGTCCAACTGACTGAAAACCCCTCTGCCCTTGAGCTCCAACAGGGCACTGATGCTACTATTCCTGAGCAACCTGAAGACAAAACAGATGTGTCACTTTTTCTCTGCTGCAATCAACTGTTTGCCTCTCGTAGACCATCTGCAGGCTACCCTCTCACACCAGCCAGGAAATTATCCTTTTTCCACAACAGAGGAGCTGCTCAGTCTCTCAGCTGCACAGCAGCTGACAGCACTGTGACCCTTGCTTGGGCTCAGCCACCCTATCCCAAATCCAAGATTTAAAAGTGATGGATAGTTTGGGCATGACATCTATTTCAACATGAACTGGAAAACAGCACCATTTTTGCAATAGCCTCTAGAGTCTTTTTTTTTTTTTTCCCCTTATAGATACCTGTCTTTGGCATCACTTGGCAGGACCCAATACACCCACTATGGTGAGTCTCGAAACATCCATAATTTCACAATACAACACTGTCACTAGAACTTCTTTGGCAACAAAAGCAGGAGGCTGTATCTAAACTAAACAAGCAGCCACCAGTATTTTCACACAAGCTCCTCATTTTGAGCACACTGACTATGCTTCTTAAATCAATAAGAAGAGAACACAGCTTTGAACACCTACATTTATAGCCTCAAAATCAAGTAGAAAAGCATGGTGAGTGGACACAGGGTCATGTGATTGGCTGTCTGTGAAAGTGGTGTAAAGCATACAGGTTGGTTTTTAGGCAATTTTCTCTCCAAAGGATTATTATAGCCAAAGGATGAAAAGCAACATCACCAGCTTTTACAGATACTCTCCTTGCTTTTTAAATTGGAGTGACTGCAGAGAAAGAGGCTCTTAGCTCCTCCACTGCACAGCTGCTTTTGAAGATAGACACTTTCCCTTATCAGCTCTTGTGGCCAGTCTGTCTGCCAAGGAGCAGCAGTACTTCTGCTCAGTTATTTGCTGCCCTTCTTCAAGCCAATCCTCTGCGAGAAGACTGTGGGTAGCCAGAATTTCCTCTTCTACCAGATAGGAGGTAATTCCAGTTAAGGACAGATGCCCTTCACTCACTCCTTTCCCTATTCCTATTCCTATAGCAGACTTACCTTCTTGCCCTGTAAACCTTGTTTCAAACAGAAGTATATTCAGCCCCAGTCAAATTAATGCAAAGTTTTTGATTAATTTAGTGTCTCAGTATTCACTCTTTGGATCATGTGTAATGCAACAGGACTGTGGAGGTAGATTAAGAATAAAAAAGTAGTAGTACCATTCCTTGGGCAAGCCAGAATGTAGCACAGATTCTGCCAGGAGCATCAGAAGGCTCTGACGTGTTATTGCACAACAGAGCAGAAGAGAACAGCCCTGAGACACACATCAATGAGAGCCTGGATGGGTTCAGCACAGCATGGAGGCCTCTGTCACCGCATCTGCTGCGCTTACAGGTCAAAAATCTTCTAATGGTGCATATAATGGCTCTCAACAAAGGAGCAAGGGAGAAAGAGAGATGCAAGGGTTCCTCAGCTGCAGTATAACATCCATTAGCAGGATCCTGCATTCTACTAAAATCCTCCAGTTTTCTACCCTTCAACTTGCAGGGTACACTGGGAAGAACAGTGATTTTCCCATTCTCTCTGGAAATTACCATTGTACCAACAGTATATTCAGTGGCCTTCTCTACGTGTCTCAACACCTTTAGGAGGCTCTCCACCCACATGTCACTAAAAGGCAGCTGATAATGACATCTGGGCAACACTTCCATGCCGCAAAGAAATCATCTGCCTATGAGTGCCCCAGCAGCACAATAACCACCCTGGACCTCCCATAGCCAGCCTGTTCACATGTACATACTCTGAAGGCAAGGTCCATTCCACTCATTGTAGCACATGGTAAGCCAGATCTGCTAAAGCTTAGTGCACTAGACTGGAACTGAGAAGAAAGTGGATTCAATTCTTCAGGAAGCAGCACTGGTCTTTCTGTACTTCAATTTCTCCAATATAAAAGAGAAAACCGGACTACTCTGCCTGCAACAGCACTGGAAACATCAGTAGAGCAACAAGAAGAACCCTGGCTGTACCTGGCCAGCTGAAAGGCCCACCTATGCACAGTGCTCTGTCTCTAACTGGTCAACATCAAATGCCTGTTGAGAAGTAATAGGCCAAACAATTCTTTTTCATAATGCTCTTCCAGATTCCAAAATACAGTATGATTTCTTTACATGAGAGAGACTACAGCACAGAATATGGAAATAACAAAGTCTCACAACAGACCAGTCCACTCTCTTGTTCCACACTGGAAGTCACAAGGACTAAGCTAGGATAACCATATAGCCCAATGTGCAGCTATGAGGAGAAGAAACCCCAGCACAGACTAATCACCTGTAGTAAATGCTGTAACTGAAAGGCAATTCAGAATTAGGGCAGCAAAAGGCTCAAATACAACATTCTGAGATGACCAGAGTGTTAAAAGGTGCAGATCTGGCCACATTCAGCACTGGCAGGCACTCAGCAGAACAGTGATCAAAACAAATTCAGCGGGAGATGAGTATCTACAGATTGGGTTTGACAGGAAAGAACCAACAGAGGTAATTTCCAGATAGAGCTGTAGGAATAGGAAGCGTGTCCAAGAAATAGTTACATTGCTGTTACAAACTAATGCACCAGAACTCCCTGAGGCACAAACTATCCCAGAATTCTTGGACAACTGAACCAATTACTCACTGACAGCACTTGCAGCTTCCTGTCAATCAGCCAAAGCACTAGAAAACAAGACTGTTGCACCAATGCTGCAGTCCCCACTCAGGGGAGCAGGGGAAGCAATGAAAGCTCTGTCAAAATCACCAGTCAACATGCTTCAGCTCCCTCTGCTCGGATCAGGAGGGAGCACCCAGCTCCCCCCTGTAACAATTACCTGGCTGGACACTCCTCTAACCACAGCCATGCTGCCCCCCTGCTTGCTGCCACAGGCACTGCCCCAGGTTCCTCCTCCAGGCCACCACAGCACTGTGGCAGAAAGCAGCTGGCTACTGGCAAGCTCCCCATCAACAGCACCAGCACTCTGCAGCTGTTCCCTCTTCTCCCCATGACTCTCAGGGTACAAGCATGGAAGCAGCCTGTTTTCTTAATGAGAATCAACAGCTTGCCAGAGGGCTGGAGCACATGCTGGCATAACCCACCACTCCCAGGATCAGTCGAGCAGGTCACTCCACTTCCAACCCTTTACTTTCTTTCTATAGCCCCCATCCCCGGTACTCACTGTTCCCACCTAAATGGAGCCAACAGTGTGAAAATTGGAAGCTTAATGGAAATGCTGATTGCTGCTGCCAGAGCAATGCTCCTTGATGGCAATCCAGCTAGCAATAAGAAAGAATGCAAATTTTCCAACTTAAACTAAAGCTCAGATGAACAATATGCTTTTTTTATTAAAAATAAAAAATAACACCCACAAACTTCATTCCTGTTTAGAGAAAAGGGGAAGTATTGAGCTCAGTTCTGTTTTGCCTGACAGTGTAGGTTCACACTGTTAGTTAAACAGTAGTCTTGGGAGTTAAGGTTGCACATTTTTGCACAGGGTTTTAAAACAGAAAAGGAGGACAATCTGGAGAAAAAGCAGAAACATTGTATGAGAACATGGAAAGATAGCAAGGTAAGGAAGCCAGGAGTGCTTCTGTTTGAACACAAAAAGGGGGCAGGGATAAATCACTGCATTCTGAATGCTGCAACCCCTCCATGCATACAAAGAAAGGGCTGGGAACAGCTGACTGTAACACTTTATCATCAATGGGATCGTTTCCCAGGAGAAATTTTCACACTATCTCCTACGATCTGCAAACTGTTAGGGATTCACAATCAAATTCTCCAGCGTTTGCTAATTTTATTTAAAAAGTAATTTGCAGGACAGAGCAATATATCTGGATGAGACCTGCCAGGCTGAGGCAGAATGACCAAAAGCTTGCTAGACTTCTGTCCATGCAAATGACTAAGCTCCCTTTGTGCTCATCTGAGCAAGCCTCTGTGGATGAATTCCCATCCTCACTCTTGCCAGGTGGCCAATAACAGACACAAATTCTTGTATTATTCTTTTTCTGTCCACCAGCTACCAGGGTAAAGCTCTTTATCATCAGTATTAAAACATGTTAACATTACTAAAGGTAACTAGAATTAAGTAACAGAACACTAAGATTTAAGTAAAAACAGATGCTTCCCAAAAATGACCCATGCAGGGAATTTAGAACATCCTCTTTTACAAGAAATTCACTGAGGTTTTGCATTTCTTACACAATCTTCTTTAAGGGATTTATATTGGGACATTTCACCAAATGGCTGTGTGCTCTTACCACAGAAATATTCTAGCTTTGGTTGAAGAAGGTAATGTGGAAAGGTTAACATGAAATTGGCCCATTGGGTGAGAATGGCAGTAGAAGACTACAAGCAGATGTTTGCAGTCTTCCTTCTGACCTTCACATATGCTTCTGCCTGCAAGTGGGCTTTGTAAGATGGGACTGCGGTTTTCTGGGGCAACATGGGAGTGCTGCCAGGAGCACAAACGAAATAAATCAATGAATATCAACCCACAGCACACACCACAACTACAAAAAAAAAAATTATTTTATAAAACTATCTTTCAGTGTCATTCCTTTCCTAAATTCATTGAAATAGGTAACAGGAATAACAGTTGCACCAACCTTGAACCAACCTTGTGCTAACACAGTACCACATGTTCCAAGCATCAGCACTCCTACAAGTAAAGAAAAAAGGACCCTCTAAGGACTGCTAATTCCCACTACATATTCCATGGCACATAACAGTTACAGCCTTTAGTTTATGTGAGAAATTATATTCTTTCCAACAGGTTTTCAGAATTAATCCACATCCTCAGAAACCTCACTAAAGTCAACAAGCACAAGCGTTTGTAAACCTGTTGGGCTTCCTATTAAATAGCTGGTCAACATTATCTATTTTCTTTCAGTTCCAAAGACAAGGAAGAGAATATAAAGTTTGCTGGTCACCTATCTACAAGTAAAGGGGAGGTAAGTTGCCGTAAGCAAAGACATTGCATAAAACGCTACTTAATCACAAATTTTATACTGATCTACTGAGGCACTTAAAAAACAAACACTAATTCAAAAACTTCAACTTAATGATTCAGTTCATCAGAAAACTAAAAGACCTCGCTGTTTTTTGCAATCCTAGAAGTAAACATCTCTGCCCTCAGGGTGCTACTGAGACCTGTGAAGTCTGGTCTAGTCCTTCTTGACACAGAAAGAAGCCATAAGCACATCTGAAACTGTCAAAACATTATTCTGAGAAGAAAAGATTCTTTCCTATTTCAAGCATACCATAGATTATAGATACCCAGGATACACAACTAAGCTAGATGCTAGCTCTCATTCCTCAGTTTCCTAAACCAAAGAATGGTCCTAGCAAGTCATTCAAATAAGAGAACAGAAAAAGGATATTAGTTCCATCCCTGAAAGTTAAAAGTGATGAGCAATTCCCTCTTTGTATCATGTAATGATTTCTAACACTGAGCTTCTACCCAGTAACACCTGCCAGCCTCCCTAATGCTCTAATCCCAGATCTCACCCTACCCAGTCCCTTCTGTATTCAGGGTCTCCTATTCCTCCTAAGCCACTGTAACCTCCCTTTCACCTTAGACTCTCCATCCTCTCAGGTTGAGAACCTTTCCACCTCTAAAGATCTCCCCTTTCCATTAACTCAGAACTCCCATTCCCCTTGCATCTTTAACCAGCCTGAACACTATTCTTGCTTCTTCCTTCCTCAGTTCCTGCTGCTGCCACTACCACTGGGAACAGCAGAGAGAGCCCATCCTTCCCACTTCCAGTCCCATCCCTCAGTCAGGTGGCACTCTAAAAAGCCAGCATCACCTTGTACTCAAAGGGCTCATGAGATCCCAAATCTCCAGCATGGCATATGGCACGTGGCTGGGAGCTCTCAGTCACACAGAGATTCTGATGTGCCACTCTGAAAAGATGGGCCAGCCTCTCACTTCAAAAGGCATGGAGAAATGAGAGGGTGAGCACCAGGTAAAGCCTGAATTAGGTAAAATGTATGGATCTACAAAGACATTCAAACTCTAGCATTTGTTCCATAGTTCTCTTTACAGTTTACAAGCAGTGCAGTGAAGTCAGAATGCATTTCTGCTGGAAGGTATTTGAAAGGTCAAGTCTCACATATTTACTTCTTTCTCTTCCCAAAGTAGAGAGAATTCTACTCTTCAAGTAGAACCATTTAACAAACAGATGTTCTTTGTACTCACCCTAGATTTCATTTTATGAAAGCATTTTACACTTAACGCAAAAGCATCCTATTTCTTCTACACTATTCCTATACATGATCTTTATTAGTTACCTTTGAAGACGCTGTGCTGAAGAGACCATTCTCTTATGCTTCAACATCCTTCAAAGCTTAAGGACATTTCTTTCTTTGTTAGAACATTAGAGAATTCCTCATTTTGCAGCCTTATCTATACCATCAGCTGAGTCATGACTGCTTCCCCTGAACCGCAAAGACTTCACAAGCATGCACAAGACAGCACTGTTGAATCCTGAACCTTGGCAGCATTTTTTAAAGCCATGAAAGACATTCTGCAAGTTTGTAAGAAGGTCAAATTTTATGTTTTTAAATCTTTTCCCTAAAATCTTTTAAGTCATTTGCTAATGATCAAGCTTTATGATCTTGCAAACTCTCACAGCATCTAGTGATCAGGCACTTTACTAGTGAACTAGACTGTCTGGTACATCAGTATATGAATCCTGCCTCCACAAGAGCTGCAAGACAAGCTTCCCTTGTCAGGTAGCTGCTGCAGAATGTGACAGTGACGGCGGTATTAGAGATGAACAGGAGACACATCACCTGATTTCCAGTTCAGCAACATAAATGAAGCAGACCTGATCAACAGTTTAGAATCAGAAATGGCATAGATAACAATTACTATCAGTAATCAATATTGCTTTATTATTTCTGTGACTGAAAAGTGACTAAGCAATACCACTTTCAATATGCACTGCATAAGGGCAAGAGAGTTATATATACTTCAAGTGTGTGTGGGGGTGAGGTTCTACTCCCCCCAAAAAATTGCTTATTTTAAAATGTTCCACAGAGGAACCTTTTACCTCTTTAGTATTCACCCAAAAAGATTTTGAAAGCAATATTACCCTCATGTTATAAACACAGAACCTGACAGAAAGATCTGAAGAGTTTACAAAAAGGAAAAAAAAAAGTAATTTTGTATAGGAGCACTGTAAAAGTCTACTTTGACAATTCTAAACTGAAAAAGAAAAATTAACTTCTTGATAGTGCTACATATTTGAAGCACCTTTACTAATAGTGCATTCTACATCTATCAAATTAACTAAGCTAGAAGATAAGGAATTATAACATGTTAAAATGATTTGGATATTCATCTTCAATACTTACTAATGGCAAGCCCACTTTTAATCCTACTTAGCTATTTATTAGGGCAATTGAATGCAATTTCACTATTATTCATCATTATGGTTTAAGATTTTTTTATGCTCTAGTCTTGCTATTATAAGTCTATATTAGAATTGCTTTTCTGTTTCTTTAAACATGGGTTTTGCTTAAAGTGAACCATAGCAACTGCAAAGAAGTTACCTGCACCCCCTAAGCTCAGAGTGAATTGCTCAAGCATTGCTAATTTTGAGGTGGGAGGAGTTGTAGAAATGAGGTCTTTTTATATAAAAAGCTTAAATGACTCATGAAAACTCTTTTGGCATAGCTTATACATGCTTGACAACAACAACAACATATATATAGCACCATCCATCACCGAAGTGCTGTACAAACTAGCCCAAAAACATTGGGCATAACAGGCTATTTCTGAGAGCAGGGAACTGGCTGTTACCAAGTCAAGCTTCCTTATCAGGTACATAAAGTACCTTACCCTTGACATGCAGTAAATCAGTGTTTAAAAAGTACAAGGTACCTGGCATAACTGTCCAGGAGATTTCCAATTGGTCAAAATGTCTGCAAGGGAATGGGTCAACACAAACATACTCCCTTAAAGTTTCTGACCTTGGTCAAATTTCCAGGCTAGTCACCAGCAATGGTGCACTGTCACAGATGAAAAACCTGAATGTTTTCTACAGTGCTCATACAGCTGCACACTAATCACAGATGGTGGAAATGAAGTGCATAATCTGCTGAAAAGGGCTATTAAAGAAGAATCAAGATCAACAGACATGTCTGGATCTAAATGTCTGGTCTACCTATCAGTAAATGCACTTGCCAATCAGTTTCATAGGCTAATCAAAGTACAACTGCTTTTTACTCTCCAGCATTCCTTTTAAGATATTCTGGAATTTAGCTCCACTAGTGATCTGGTATTTATTTTCTACTTATAGCTAAAGTCAGCTTATACACACAACTTCTGCCACCCACAGATTTTCCTTTCTGTCAGTCCTGCTTCCAGTTCTCAAATTCCTGCATCTTTCTCTGTCAGCTAAACGTTCTTGGTCATCTGGTCTGCACAGCTAGAGATTTACACTGCTTTAAGTGCCATAGTCCTGGCCCCTTGACTTAATATGAAAAAATTATTCTAATAAAGGAGCTAAGGCTGGATCACATCCAAAGACTAACAATATTGTTCCTCTTTAAGCTCAGATGCTGCAAAAGGAAGTTCAACAGAAATTAGATCATATGTAAACAATATGCCACATAGTAGCATATCCAAAAAAGTATAAAGTATTACAGACTACATAAAAAGCCTTATATGTGTCCTGAGAGATGCCAAACATCTGGCTCTACTGCTTTTCTCTGCCATCACTGCAACTTAATATCAGAAAAGTAAATGCAGAAACTTTCTCGAAGTGCTGCTGGCCCTCCATACTGAAGACAAAGCACTCACAAAGGAAGAGCATCAATCAATCAGATGACACACGAGTGGCTTTCCTTAATTAGAGACTAGCTAACATTAGAATTGGCAAGTGAACAGAAGGCTCCATACATTGCTACCGCTTCCACCTACAACCTTTATCTCAGTTCCTCCGCACCTTATACTGACTACCTACCCCACACTAGTCTCTTTGTCTTCTTCTCCCACTCAATTTTCTGCTTGAAAAAGCTCTCCTTCTTTTACGTACCAGGTAGAACTCCCTCCCTTTCTTTCAATACTTCCTTACACCAATTCCCTCCAGCTTCTTTGTTCCACTCAGTCCTGTTCGAGGGGCCTCCACTGCTATTATTCAAACTGCACCACAGGGACATTGCTTCACTCATCACACACCTTGTCATTCTATAAGACAAGTGTAGGCTTGAAGACCTTCTGTAAAGCACACCTGATGGGGCAACATGAGATCTTAGACCTTACAGTGAACAGCTGTTCTCTTTTAGTTGTTCATCCAGTCATAACTAATTCCTCAATCCAAAATAAAAACCCAATGGTCATATGAAGGATAGAAATTAATTCACAAGTCCCTGTGCTCTGGTTTGAAATTCTCTGTCACTTAGATCGAGACCAAAGAAATAGCCATTCTTTCACATCAAAGACAGCAGCATTCTGGGTAACCAAAGAGCAACCCTGACAAGGATACGAGTTAATTATGAAATAGATCCCAAGATAGGGCTGGCAATTAAGTGTTTACTCTGCAACATACAGCACTCTAGAAGCACATCTGGAGCAGCCATGATATGCCCTTTTACAGGTGTATGTACCATTCCATCCAGGGCCTTCCAGCCTGTATAAACCACTTGGCAGCTACTGAAGAATCTCTCTGTTCACCTCAACTTCCTATAAAAAAATTTTTTAAAATATTCTTATGGTAGTTTACTCCCACACGAGAGGATCTCCCTAAAACACACAGAAATCCATAGTACACACGAAGCTCTTCAGTTACATCAGGTGTGCAGACATTCCAGGTCCTTCACAGAAACCTGATCAACCTGAGTGGTTTTTACATTACTGCTTTGCTTTCAAAGCGTGTGCAGTACTCAACACTTCCGAGGCCCTTTACATTTCCAAAGCTCTATACAAACACCATTTAATTAGAGACAGCTAACAAGAATATCCCAAGATACTGAATCTCAGCATGCAGCAAGGATTTTTATTTTTTTCCCCCCATAAACAGGTAAAATTAAGGATTGAAAGATGCCTAAAAGTGTGCTGAACTGTGGAACAATACCTTCAAGGAAAAAGTTGTTATATTTGAAACTTCCATACTGCCAGTGTGTAGGAAAGATCCAGCCCAGCCTGGCCAAACAGAAATGGCTCTGGTTCACTGGTAACTATCGAGAGGATATCACACATGCTGTCAGATGCAGTTTCTATTCACAGAAGACATCCACATTGTACATACACTTCTCCTTACTGGCACCACACTGCAGCCATGCCTCTAGGGGCTCTGCTCTGATGAAAACAACTGAAAAGAAATCAGTAATCCCTTAATTAGTGGCACCCATTTCACCTTCTGCAGGAATAATTTAGACAGTCTGAATGGGCCACATGTCACACAAAGTGAAAATTTAATAACTGAAAGTGACTCAGGTTGTCCGCTCATTTCTCTGTACCTACAACTTAGCTGGGGAAGGCTACTGAAGGTAAGTATGCAGTGTTAACTTAGAACAGCTTCACAAACCACTCATTGCTGCCTTTTTCAAAAGCCTCCTCTCCAAATTTCTGATGGGAGTTGCATTACACCAGGCAAGTCACGGATCCTAGGTCTCAAGCACAGCTCCAGGAATACACAATTAGGGCCATGTTCCCTTGAATTTTCATACAGCTCTTGTTTAAGCCACAACAGCAAGGGGATTAACTGTACTTTCCTAGCTGAGCTACTTCACTGCTTGCTAGATAAGAACAGAAGCACACACCCTAACCACCAAAAATGTCTGTTAGGTCTCATCATCCATTCTGCTACTCCCTTCCTCAGACCTCCCACGCAATAATCGCATCATGTCAGAGTCCTACAAAGCTATGTCCAGTAGATTATGTCAAACCCTGTAATATTTATCTGTCTCTGGATACAAGTGGCATGAAACAGACTTACCTACCATCAACTCAAAGGTCAGAGTTAAAAGCCTCTCTTCCCTCACAGTGACATTTCTAAGCTGCTCTCTTCAGAAGGGGCTGCACACACTCCTCTATGTGTATGCAGCTCTGACAGTAAAAAGGAAAAGTAAGGTCCATCTCCCTTTACCCAAGAGCCTGTTTTCCTTCTACTCACAAATACCTGAGAGAAACACTACTCCATAAAACATTACTCCCTTTCTCTAATCAGGTGAACAGGGACTCAGGTAATGAAACAGAAAAACAAAGACATTTGGATACCATGGTGATCATGGCCAGACAAGAAAGTAAATTAGCTACCATTATGATAATGAACTGGCTTTCCAAAAGAGGCAATTTGCATGTAGCAACTGAGAAGCAAAATAAAGATGCTTTAACAGAACTGCTGCTTGCTGTTTAACCCTGTAGCAATGGAACAAGCAGTCACAGCCACCAAACGGTCACTGCTCTGGGCTTTTCCTATTTGACTGTCACTGCAGATGCAAAGTACCTGACCAGAGCTCCCTCCAGGTGTAATGAAGTCTCACTCTGCATTTCTTCTGGTAGCACAGCAGCTTGTGCACAATCTGAATGCACCGTCTGGAAAAGAGAGGGCAAAGAATTAATGACATTGCATTTTCCAGGAATTCTACATCAAACCTGGAAATGTCTCCAAAATCAGCAGCAGAGAAACTCAAAGACTATCAGAGGAGGATGGGACTCATGGCTTTGAGCTCCTAAAAGGAATGAAAAAAGAATCAGACAAAATGAAAGAAAGGGGTCTGTATGTCAGTTTAAGCTCAACTGGATTGAACTGAACACAAATGCATATTCACATTGTTTAATTAACACTTTCCACTCTTTGCTACCCTTACCTGAGAGTCTCATAAGCTCTACAAAATGAGTTACTTTTAAGCTCCATATGTATGAGATACTGTACATTATTATAAAATCTGGACACAGTGGAGTTTCTCAGTTTCTTTGGCCCAAATGATGAGGCTAAAGGAAGTAAGAGTGTCAGAAAAACTACAGGATTTTTAGTTTGACTGAGGTGTGTGGTTTAACTACATTTTAAAAAAAAAAGATAGACATTTGTATTCATTTTTCCAGTCTCCTTAAAAAGTAATTTAGGTGGAGCTTTGGAATGATCAAGCACTACACATACAAGCTCTGGAATCCCCCAACACAGCCAGTGTACTTGTCAAGTCTCCAAATAATCCTGTAGGTCTCTATAGCATCTAGCACTCATATGAACTCTCAGGTGCACAAACATTCTTCACAAATAATATCAGAACTAAATATACAGTATAATGAGTAAATTCTCTACCACTAGCTATCATTACGGACAAGACAAAAAATTTATACAAATTTCAATTTCTTAGGTCAGGTTATTTTTAGTTATTAACATTTAGAAAAAACAGAAGGAAGGCCTCAAAAAAGAAGAATTCCTTTTTCCCCAAATCCTTATTTGTCAAAAACATATCTCATTAATGTGAACATCTTTCTGAAAAGACACTGATGAAAGACACTACACATCAGATAAACACAGAGAAATCAAATCCTATAAATTTGCAAGGAATTTATTTAAAATGGTGTGAAGAGTTCAACAGCAGGCTTTAAAAATAAGGTTGTAGAAAAAAATATGCAGAAGGTGTATCTTATTCTTTTCAGACCTTTAGATGATCCCAAAAATACCACAATGAGGTAAGAACTAAAACTAACTTTGAATGAACAAAAGTAACCCCATCTATAATCGCTGAGCATCACAGTAAGTGCTGTATTTCAAATAGCATTCTCATAAATTCAACCAAGAAAAGGAAGCAAACCAGCTAGGATAGACAGCTGTCTTCAGATCAGGAACAGTAATCACTCTGGGAAGAGACCTCCTATTTCTGATGTTACTGGTACCAGACAATGCCCTTTTCACCTACATATTTGCTTGGCTGTAAGTCTAAAATTGGCCTCTACTAGAAAAAAAAAAGCCAAACTCTATTTAAGACGCTGACCAGAGAGAATTTGCTAATGGTTAAAACATTTCTTTATAATAACAATAGCTGTTAATGCAAAATAATCTGCATACACATCTCATCACTGAAACCTTGTGACTGTACACAGTAGCACACAGCTACTGTGAAATCAAGGCACGGACAGAAAGGGATTAGAAGGGGCATAACAGTCCTAGTACCCCTGCCTAGACTCCCAAACTACACTGCTTTAGTTGTGAAACTGCTTTAGTTATGAAGACATCCATCCCGGTGGGGTATTTCTGTTGTTTAGTTTTATGCTGAGGATTCATAATACATATAATGGACAAAAGGCACCCTTACTCTAAGCAATCTGGATTTCTCTTTTAAATATTAATATGCCTGCCCTTGAGCAGCTTTATGTTGTCACCTTTTAAATGTACTGCAGAGAAGTATGACACTACTTGTGCATTCAGAACACCCACTTTGTCTGCAATAACTGCGTCTGCTATGGGATGGTTTCAGACAGGAGTATAGTGAAAGGACTGCACAAACATGCCAAAATGAATGGATACAAATGTCCACTGGTGGTTGCTACTACTCATTGTTTTTAGACTCATGGAGTTTCTGGATGTGACATTACTTCTGAGCCCAAGCAGTTCACACCTTTCTTGTGAAACTCCAGTGCATTATACCCATCTACAACTAATTCTGCAACTGTCACTAAAAAAAAACATTTCTCACAAACTCAACTGAACTATGCAACCTTTGAAAAGGCACTGTAATTGCAGGGTTATGTGGGCAAAATCAGAACATGCTGAAAAGTTACCTTAAGGGAAAACATCCTATGTGTCTTTATCTTTTCTACAGAATATAGTGCTGTTCATGCCTTGGGGAAATTCAGCACTGTACAAACAGTCAGAGCAAAGCCAACAATCTGCCTAAATCCTATTTCTGCCCTCTGGGCTAAAGCAGCACAAAAGCATTTGAAGGGCCCCCGTGGGACACATGGAATGCTCATGAGTAGCTCTGTCCTCTTGTCTCCTTTTGCCCATTGCTCAGTTTTACCCCTTGCAAGCTATTTCAGGCTTAAACCTCTCTTCCTCTACTCATTGCCTTCCAGGCCTCATATCAGTCATCCTTGGGTTTTTAAAACTGTCTTTTCTGTTTCTAGACCAAGACTCATCTTCTGGGAAGTGGGGATTCTTGCAATGACTTTGTGTTATGAAACTTCTTTTAGACTGAAAAGCTCTTTGTGTTAGATCAAGTAGATTAGGAAAACAGTCTGAAAGGTAGAAATTCATTTCACTTCCAATTTTCTGGCACACAGAGGATTTTAGAAAAAGTTACTGGAAGAGTTCATGAAATGCCATCCTGCTACCCACCAGCCACAGTGCTATTTCAGCAGGAAGATCGCTCTGTGAGTAGAATTCCACCCGAATTCAAACTTCAAATGAAATCACAGTGAGTTACCCCACAACACTTACACGTAGAGATCCATAGGAAATTCTTTCATCATGTGTGTTACAATGAATTCCACCATCAAATCTGACAAAAAAGAAAATGATTAAGTAAGTATTGAGCTGGCTACTGGTAACATCTTGTAGACTATGAGGAAATCAAACTGCCCCACCTACCTACCTACCTCTACCAGACAACAGTCCTGCTTAGACGAGAGGAATTTCACTTTTTTGTTTGTTTGTTTTAAAGAGCATTGGACATCCTCTAGAATTAGAAAAGAAACTACTGCAAACTGATGGTATATACTGTATCCTTTTGCTTTGAGGCGCTGCTTCCCCATATACTTTCCCCCACTAAGAGTCAAATAAAGACTATACAATGAATTCTGATGTTTAGAATTGCTCTCATATTTCAAGCCTTGTCACTAATGGAAAACTCCATTTAGAAGCACATTTTAGAAAATTATTCTTACAAGAAACAATGCACAACCTAGAAGGTTACTTAAAGAGACATTGTAAATAACACCTATTTTTGCCTAAAACAAATTCTGAAGTAAAGCTAGTTTGATCTCAACATAGGCTAGGTTTCTGCTTAAGATTAATTCAGGGGGGAAAAAAAAAGAAAAAAGGAGAATGGGTTGCCCATTTAAGGGCTCCCAGTGTGAGGATAAGAGGTAAATAACAGAGAAATACAATTGAAAGAGATAAATTATGATGGTTCAGCTAATAAATGATAATCGAATGTGTGTGTGTTCAACACAACTTCAGCAAAAAATGCTTATCCCATGCCAGTGGTAACAATTGTGAGTTGTAACCTCCCAGGGCACTTATAGCCCAGCAGTATGACTCAATAGTGACTAAAAACAGTCTAGGGAAAGAGTGCATAAGATCTGATAAGTCTAGAAATGTTCTTCATACAGCTGTTGTGTCTTGGCTTCAACACGTTTGAAAATGCTGGAAGACTGCTTCCATACCATCCTGCTTAAGAGTCATTCAGGGATCCAGGCTTCATCCATTTCTGAACCAATTTATTCTTTTGGCCTCCACAGTAATGAGAGCCACAATTTAATCATGTGTTGTATGAAAAGCTTTTAACCATGCCTCCATATCCACAGGCAAAACCAATCCTAGCTACTGACATTCCTATTGGTTTTTTACCCAGAAAAGGCTAAATACCCAGCAAACACATTCACAAACATGTCCTTTCCATAGGTTTGCCATCCTCATATCACCTACAAAGTACTTAGGGTTGTTACCACACTCACCTAAAACTGAATTTATTAATCAACTGTCCTCCCTGTTGTTACTAGTTCATATCAAAGGGGCCAACAGGCTTCTGTAAAGCTTACTGTAAATATAAATAGGATTTCTTGCTACAGAGCTGCAATCTTGGATTTAAATTGTCTGTGAAGCAGCCACGTATGGTATGGAGATGGACATTCCACTGTTGGAAGCATCTTTAGTATGTTACTGTCCTCCTTTTAAGTCCATCCACCCCTCCACTTAAGCCACAAACCTCATATTTCTACTGCACAACAAGAGGTGCCCTGGGAACAAGCACACAGGTACTGGGACAACACTCACCGAGCACCGCACACACCAGCGGGCGGCAGGGCAGGTTCTTGTCTGCTGCTTTCTTACGATGTCTCATCGGCTTCAAACACACAAAGATGAAAAGAAATCAGGAGAAGCCTGAAGTGACAGTCTGTGTATTACTGTATTTTTCAAGCAAGTAGTATTATCAGCACAGGCTTCCCTTTGTCCTTTTCTCCAACTGCTGTCTTACTTATATTAATCCTAAAGGCCATGGCTGGAGCAAAATTGTGCCTGCTTTTCCATAGTGGGGTTTTGTTTCTCTAGCTGTGTAACTGGAGGGCACTGTTATACTGGGGGGTGGGGGGTGGTGAACACCACAAGACAAAAACAAATCACACAGCAATTCCTCCCCCTTGGTTAACACACTGATTTGTTCCTGACCCAGAAGTCTGATTGGCATTCTTAACAGTGTGTGCATTATTCAGTGGCTTTGGTGTTTATTGTAATAGACCAGAAAGGCTAACTAGATGGCAAGTTTGTTGTTAAGTGGCATCCTTGGAGTATGCTCCTATAAAGTAAGATGTTTGTTTCTGTTCTGGATTAGTGACACTTTTAAGTGCTGCTTCACTGTCAGATAAGGTGGAATTTGCCAGTATCACAAAGACAGAATGCGTCAAGTTAGCATAACCATTCAAGTTACTTGTTACTACAGAGCTTCATGAGCCACATAATGACACTCCCCCCACAAATATCTATAGGAAAAAGCTCTGGAAAAAATACTTCCCTCCCTGAAGGTGAATCACTCCACCCAGGATGAAGCATAAGCCAAATGAGAGCACTCAGTGTAATTCCAGCTGGCTATTATATATCACATGAAGGCTCATGCTCGCTGAAGATTAAGGCAGAACATTTCCTCTGCCACTGATTTCCTCAGAGATCTCATAAAACGCAGCTCCTCCCCAGCTACACAGGCCTCTGAATTCACTGACAGGGCAACCAGCTCTTTGTTCTTTGAAGAGACATTCTGAAAGCGATTTCAAAATCATTCCCCAATTACTGCATTTCTCACAGTATTTCTACATGCCTTAGCAATCTAGGTTAGATGCCTGTGACACAGTTTTCAACATACAGGGTCTCAAATCCTCTCAGTTTGCATCCCAAAGAGAAAACAATCTAGAGGAAAAGACTCACCATTCTATGTAGGTTTACACGAAAATTCATGTTGTCATCATGAAGAAAAGCATTAGCATACTGATCCTATTGAAAAGGGCAAGAAGAGGGAGGAAATGTGAACAGCCCAACATCTTACAGTTGCCTCTCGAATCACACGTGTTTCAGTGTAATATTCCCAACATATAACTATAAAGTTTAAAAGACATCTGTGACTTCTTGCCCCCACCTATGTTTCCAGTCACACAAAAGTAAACCCCTCCTGATCCCAATTCCACTTTAACTAAAGCCTGAACTACTGCTTGTTTGGTTAGCAATTTATTTTCCATTCTCCTCTTCTGCTCATTCAAACTCTGGACTGCACACACCACTATGTCAAGAGTTCAACAAGTGCTCCAGATGTATAATATATGAAGGTGGTTCTCCAGTACACCAGTTTCTGTGATTATGTGGATGAAGGTTTAAATTGGCATTTTGATGGACCCATCATGCCAGAAGTTACTGTAGTACTAGCAGCTGTTCCACCCCTCAGGCAAAGCTCATTCCAAGACCATCTCTAAATTAAAGAGACTTCTCCAGATAATGCACAGCCAAGATGGGTAATAAATATAACCTGCCTTAATACCAGAACCAAAGCATGCCCTTGTTACGGAGAAACAGAATTTCTTATCTTGTGTTATCTATGCATCCACCTGAAGAAAAAGTGCCAAACCCATTTAATTAGAAAAATTTAAAATGTAGATGATTAGCTTTCAGGTTGTACCCTGAGGAAACATTACTTCAGAATCCTTACACCTGCTATCAACATCACCCCTTTTTATTCTTTGTTAAGAAGTAAAGGTCTTTATTTGCAAGCAAGCAAAATGCAAATGCCATGCAAACACAATCATCATTCAGGACATCAGTCAGACCATGAGTATATACTTCCCATGAGACAGGACCACATTCTGCCAGGACTGCTGACCTAGCTCTGTGATGCTGCTTTCTCACCCTACTATCACATCTGCTACTTGTTTTCCTTGTAGGGACCTACAGCCATGTGACTTTCTTTCAAACTTCTATCCTTCTTTAGCAGAAGGGATATGGCATAGCCTGTGTTTACCATGAACAGCACAGCACTGAAAGCCATTAGCACATTACTCATCTAAAAGCCACATCACAAGGTCACTTGACAACTAAGAGAGAAAAGGCTTAGGTTCACTCTCTTCTCTCCATTCTTGGGAGTTGGATTATCTTATTTCGGTTAGCCAATTTTCAAGTTCCAAGTCAACTTTAACAGTACTGTACCAGGTTTATTAGCAAAACATTAAGTGCCTGAGGTCCTAACCACTCAGTTCCACTGTGGATATTAAACTCCTGCTCCACCAGAGGCAGGCAGATAGAGCCCTGTAACACACCATCTGCTGAGCAGATTCACACAAGAAACTTACCTCTGCTATGCATGTCAGGATGATCAGGCACAGTTTGCCACTGTGCAGCCGGTGCTCATCTGCAAAGAAGAAAAACAAGTCCTCTATGAGCAACACAAGCCTAGCAACGCTAAAGAGAGAGATAGTTGTTGCAGCAAAAGAAAAGCCCAGCTTGGAGATTATTCATACTCCTACTTCCTCTGTGATATTTAATAGTCTATTCCCATTAGGCATTCACCCTCCAGCTTGTCCACTAAATCCCACCCCACAGTGCACCAAGAGCAAAAGCTTCAGATTTGAACCTCCAGTAGCACTGTAACTATCCGCTGGGCTTCCAATCTCATTCAGTTTTACTTCCACAGATACTCTAAATACTGGGGTTAGTCCCTGTCTTTCTGTCACAGCAGAGACACATTGTTCCCTCTCTTTGACAAGATGGAAAGAAAAATATCACCTTTGCTGTAGGTTATGAAACAAGCAGCAAAGCTTTGTCAGACGCACAGCACGGTGTAGCAGAATGACTCCCGACATTATGCTCAAAGTTCCAAGTTTTAACCCCAATACTGAGAGACACGACCTACTTTGCTCTGTGCAAAACTATGAAAGAAGGAAGTCTGCAAAGACTTAGCATTTCAAGCTAAAAGAGTTTCACACTGATCATGTTCCACAACTTCTTATTCATCTTACACTTTCAAGCAGCTTTGGCCCTGAATGACAATGGGAGGGCTGAAAGCCACTAATAGAGAGGGACTAAGGCAGAAGAATGCAATTTTTACTTGGATTATTTAAAACTCTCCTCTCTCAATTTTAACGTTGAATATAAAAAACCCTCAAGATACATATAGTCACAGAGGACCACAGAATGGAACAAGCCTCTGGTTCAATCTTTTCTCAAAACAGGGCCAGGTAAGACCAGGTTGCTGAAGGCACTGTCCAATCAAGCTCATTTAAAAATCTTTGTTCTAAAAACCAAACTGCTCACACTACACACCCCCAAACCGACAAAAACAAACAAACAAAATCCAACAACAACAACATACCTATAACTAAGTCCTGAGGAAGCTTAAAATTGCACATTCCTGAGACCTCCAACAGTTTTTCTAAAGCATAAGACTACTAAACATCCCAGGTATCTGCCTTAAACTTGGAGAAGATGGAAATACGAGACCCACTTTCATATAAACCAGGAGACAGCCAAACTCCTTGCATCTTTGCAGATGACTTCTACAAACACTTTGCTAGCTGGTGTGTATATGGTAATCTATAAAAATAGATAGAATGGGCTTAGCTAGCTGCTCTGTCTAGTTTGATGCCTCATTTTCTTTACTATGCTGCTGAGGGACAGATATTTACAACAAGATATGCCCTGAAGTATGCTGATTTCATCTTGCTGCACTAAGTAAGATGAAGAGGAATTTTGGAATGGGAAAGTTAAATGTCTCTCCTATTTTCTTACCTCAGCTAAAATGTTATAAAGTCTTGTACTCCAGCAAAGCAGGAGAAATGGCCTCAAATAACACTGATACACAAGAGTCTTATTATATTCATATTGTAAGGCCTCCCTGTATATTTCTGTAGGTGCTGCTACCACTTCTCTCTCTGGGGATCATGCTGTAAAGGCTCATTTCACACCAAGTACTCTGCCTTCCACCGATGCTCTGTGAACATCACGCCATTTTCGGCAGCAACGGGGCAACTATGCAAGCAGGTACTTACACAGCCACTTTGTATTTCACAGCATCCTTCACCAAAGGAACAAAGCAAGCCACTTTCTAAGGGGAGGTGTATCACTATAAACCCTGCTTCACCGGAAAAAATGACACAGAGGTTTTGTTTCTCCCAAGGCAGTTGCCTCTGATTGACACAAGAGAGGAAAACAAGAGGATCTAGGAAAAACAATCTATTAAATTATGCTCTCCAGGACAGGACCAAAATAACTGTCTAGTCCTGGATGTGGAACAAACCAGTCTCCCCTCTAAGTGTTCCCAGTTGTCTCAAGACACCTGAAGTAAATTGGAATTATTCATCCTTTTTGCTATATTGGTGTCACATTGAATCATAGAATCGCTTAGGTTAGAGAAGACCTTTTGGATCATGGAGTCCAATTGTCAACCCAGCACTGCCAATCTACCAGTAAACCATGTCCCAAAGTGCCTACATGTCCTTTAAATACCTTCAGGGATTGTGACTCGAGCACTTCCCTGGGCAGTCTGTTCCATGCTTGATCTTATACAAGAAAAAATTAGGCAGGGCTCCATCTAGAATCAAAATATAAGGACAGGAATATACCCACTAGAACTAATAAGTTCAGGTTTGGAGGGCACACTTTAAACGATCGATCAGTGGAGCTCATTGCCCCACACTACCATGGTGGGAGGGAGATAAGGTCTATCAGCCAGACCAATTTCAAACATTACACAAGCTAGAACCAAAGCAAAGAGAGAAACATCAACTCCTGTCTCATAACATAATAAACTCATCTCTTACTGGCTTGTTTAGTAAGGAATCCCCTCTATCAGATTTCACTCCATCTGAAACTAATCCAGTTTGGCAGTTCCCGAATCCCTGTGCAGACTTTTCATGTTACGGTGACTAATAAGTGCAGAAGTTAAATTGAAAAACACAAAATTCTTCCATCAGAGATCTGGATCAGCAAGACAGACCCTGAGAAAAGCAAATGAGAATGATTAGAGAGCTGGTAAGCCCTCCTCATGTGTACAATCTATTGGAAATGACTGAGCAAAGACTGATGTGGTTTAGTTCAAAAGACAAAAGCTAGAGGAAACATGAAAGCAGACTTCAAATACATAAAGGTTGACACAAAGAAAAAAGAAACAATCCATTCTCAATATCTATCTTGGAGAAGATAGACAGTAATTCAAATCATAGCAAAGAATTTAGGAAGCACATGAAGCTTTCTCATAAAAAGGATGGTTAAACACTGGAATGGACAGTCTGAAAATGGTGCTCCACCATCACAGTGTCTTCATCCAACCTGTCAGCAACACCTCTGAGAAAAGATTCAGGTAAACCTGATTCTGCCTTGGTTTTGAGGAGTTGTCAAGGTTTAAACCCAGATAGCAACTAAATACCGTGCACCTGCTTACTCACTTCCAATGCTTCTCCTCTTCCCCCAGTGTGAAGGAGAATCAGAAAGAAAAGGTAAACCATGCGGGTTGAGGTAAGAACAATTTAATAATTAAAACATCGTCATAATAATAACCATAATAATCATCAGCAGAGTGAGAGAAGGTAACAGAACCCAAGAGAAACAAGTGACCCACAGTACAATTCACGATACAATTGCTCACCACCTGCTGACCAATACCCAGCCCATCCCTGAACAGCAAATGGCCCCTTTTGGGTAACTCTCCCAGTTTATCCATTAGGCGTGACATTCTATGGTGTGGAATATCCCCTTGGACAGTTCAGGTCAGCTATCCCAGCCATGCTCCCTCCTTGCTTTTTGTGCACTTCCTCACTGGCAGAGTATGAGAACTGAACATTTCTTGATTTAGGGTAAGCACTTCTTAGCCAGGGCCAAAATATCAGTGTGGTATGAATATCATTCACATACTGAATCCAAAATAACAGCACTGTATCAGATACTAAGAAGAAAATGAACTGTGTCCCAGCCAAAATCAGGACAGGGGTGCACTTGACATTTTCATAAAGTCCCTTTCAGTCCTAATTTAATTTATTAACTTTTTCCCCAACTAGTTTGCTTATAGAACAAGGCAGCCAAGTGTAACTTCACTGTAAGCTAGTAGGTAAAAGGAAACTCTCCTGCCTGCTCTCTTATTCAATGCCAAGCAATCACGAAGTTCAATAATTGATGTATCATAGCTCTGCAGCTGTCATCCTATTTTCATTCAGTTGTTACATCTAACTTAACAGCAAAAGTCAGTAATAGGCTGAAACACGGTGCAAAGATCACTTGTTATGTTCACACTATGGTCCTGCCCACAGAGCCACTGGGCAAAACAGCACCCTTGGGTACCCTGAGCAGGAGATGAACCAATACTTCAACTCCAGCAAGCTGAAATTAACCACCACAGTACTACAGCAGAAACAAAGAGCACACCATGGAAAGATACTTTCTCAAGCAAATTACTGCCAGTGCAGTGTAAGTTACTGCTGTTCTCTTTACAATTACATAGCTACATGTTTAACCACTAAATATTAAAGGACAAAGGAAATATTTCCTCCTAATGCTGAGCTTTACCTCCTGTGTCAGTTTCTAAGTGCTCTTTAAAGTACAGTTCTCTGGTCCCTGAGACTTCCTCTCTCTGACAGTTGGGAATCATGTGCTCACACCTCCTGCATCTGGACAGGCTTGGTTATTAGGTACTATAATCTATTATTAAATTCTTTCCATACTTGACATCTTTCCTGCCAGCATTAGGTCTCTCCTAGTCTCATAACTCTTACCTCGCAATAAGAAATTGCTTAATTTTCCCAAAAGGTGGAATTCCTTGAAAGGGACTCCAGTTCACTTCTATTTCTGGAGTCACTAGACACGTTCTTGTGACCTCCTCACTTCAAGAAGCACTGTTTGCTGCATCCACAGAATTCATTTACCTTTTGTGTCCTGCATCACAATCGAGCTGTACTTCAAGAAGGTTATCAGCAGGTTGCTGGTTTGCACATCAGCATCCAAAGGTAGCTCTGCAGAGCTTATAACTGGAACAAAGCAGATAAGACACATTTATCCTATACAAACACAAGAAGTAACTATACAGACAACCAAAACACAGACTCGCATACCTGGGGTAGGATCGGCTTACTTGCAGGGCCATCTGACCTCCTCCTCCCTCATGACCACCCAGGAAAGATTTTGTTGTGAAGACTGGTACCACTCCCTCAGAGACCATTTTCCTGCTCTAAGCACAGGCTGTGATACCTGGTAAAGTGATATCCTTCTCTGTCCTGTCCCTGCTCCTCCCCCCAGGGAGCTCAGCACTCATCAACATCCCCAGCCTAGGGAGCTCAAGATATTTGCACTGATATCCAATTAATTCTTATGACCAACACAGACAACATTCACACCATTCTCAGTCTGGAAAGAGATGTGCCCAGCAAAGGCCATTCTGTTTCAACCATTTTAGAATTTCAGTTCCAAAAGATCCACGCCAATTCCACTGTTCCCTCCCAACAAGAGTCTGTCTTGCAGAAGCAACGCACAAGATATAATGTAACAATTACTGACCAAAGCCGTAGAAAAGGAATGCAGAGAGATCAGCTTTATAAAAATCAAGAAGCAAAAGCAGTCACAGCTTGTGCTAGATACATCACAACCAGCAGGGAGCAGAAATGTACTTTCCATACCTGCAGCAGTTCACTGGCATTTCTCTGGGACACCAGCTGTACTTTTGATATCTTAACAGTGGACATCACCTGCCTTAGACTTCGCAAGAAGCCATCTCAATTCCTCAGCTAATTGCACGGTGTGCCTCCTGCTCACTCCCCATGCACACCATCTGAAGCACAGAGTTCACGAGCTGTCAAACCCCTATCACGTGACTGAGCCACATTTTTACTGATGACTGTGCCTGAGCTGTCCTAAAGGGCCGTTCTCAGCCTTCCCATTCAGAAAGCTTTATGAGAAATATTGAAAGGGAGGAGTAAAAAGGTAAGTGGTAAAAATGCAGCATGCATTTACCTGCAGATCCTGCCAGTCTGATACCATTTAAGGTAAATTAGCTCAGACAAAAGAACCTCCAAACTGATGGAGGTAGTCTAGGAAGACTTCAGTAAAGTACTTAATACAGTTCTGTATGAAAAATTAAGAGTGAAGCAGATAAGTGGGAAGCAATACTTAAATTTAACGTACATCAAAGATCTGGTAAAGGAGAAGCAATTGGAGAAATTATTAGTCTGAGAAGAAACTACCGCTTGAATTCCTTAGGTGTCACTTTAGATAATAGTTCTCGTTTTTGTGAGTAACCTGGGCACAAGAAACAGTTGCTTGCTAATGAATCTAGAGCATGGTGCTAAAAGCATCAAGGCTGTGAAGTTCAGTCCCCATATGGGCCATTCACTCAGTGATCCTTGTGGGTCCCTTCCAACTCAGAATATTCTGTGAAATCTGCTAATTGCAAGAAGTTGGGACATGTAAACACAGAGGAGTATCAGACTGTGCACAAAGAATAAAAACAAGAACAGGTAATAAATACAACATGAAATTCAACGATGTAAGCCATAGGGTCAGGAATTCAGGGATTTATTTCTATGGCAAACCGAGAGCTCATCAGCTGCCAACAAACTGCCATGATACACTATCAGATCGTGAGATGACACGCTACCAACACAAAGGGCTCACAAGTGGTTCTACAACATAGCCAGAAATGCACTTCCAGCAGAGACAGGAACGCTGTAATGCCTGGCACAAGGTGCTGGTGAGACCTTGTCTCAAACATTTTCCATAACTATGCAGAACCCACGTTCAAAGAGGATGAGCTTAAACTTGAAGAATATTAGAGAAAGGTTAGTAGGTGGAACATAGGAAAAGAGTACCCTTCTTGTGAGACAGTAAAATACATAGGTGACTACCCAATGTATGAAAAAGAGCTGTGTTTCAAAGGGAGGTTAACAGCAAGAGAAATGGGTATGAACTGACAAGAAATGCAGGTTGCAAAATTGAAGATTTCTAACCAAAGCTGAAACTCCCCCAATAGAAATTACTGGGAAACAAATTAAGTCAGAGTTCAATAAATTTAAGGGATGGATATGCCTGCAAGCACAGGGCACTAATAGTCTAGGGGATCTTTTCCAGCTCTACATACATGACAATAACATGGCTGTTCTGGCTGCTTAGGAGCTCATACTCACAGGTTTTCACATGCAGGAGGTCACAGGTGGTTTGAATTACAATTGTCAGAAGGCTCTCTCTCCTCTCAAGCTATAGAGATAGCCTGAGATAGGCTTCCTTTTGCACTGGAAACAGACCTACAGACCACTAGGACGCATCTTAAGAACTATATTATCTCTTTTCCATCTATCCCCAGGAACACCCAAGGCTTTTCTCACTCTTGAGGAAAGAAAAAGGTATTTATGATGAGACTGGACATTGCAAGAAGTGAGGAATTACTTATAACTGATTGTTGGATGTCTAGGTTGGGAGCTCTGAAGGGAAGTACTCTTATTCTATACACAACTGTGTTTTGGTTCAGAGAAAACTCAGCTTTAACATGCAATGCCTTCCACAATTCAAGGTTTGTATCTCGTAACCCTGTAATGAGGCTTTTTTATCCCCCTGGAACTGGGGCAAGGACAGGCACAGAAGGATGAAGGAGACGAACCAACAGTAAAATGCAGTATTCTTTAAACTGAGCACAGAGAGGCCCAGAACACAGCAGAGGTTCTCATGGAGCTTAGGATTATACAATCACCTTGAATACAAAATTGTAGCCCTTGGAAACAATAGGTCAAATAGATCAGTGTAACTCCACTCTTTGAACCACATAAAAAAAAAAATCATAATGGGGCTTTCAGCTTCTAAAGGTTGCACATCCCCAAGTGTGAGCTGGTTTAGTCCATTCAAGCTTGATGCCCTGGGGCTCCTGACACATTGCAAACATGCCAGGTCTGTTGGCTAAGTCTGTGCAATAAGACTGGAAGCTTTTTCATTCCCAATATTATGAATAGCTCAAAGATTCACCTAAAAGTCTGAAAAATGTATTTATATCCCCAGTGGGTCCTTCTTGAGCTGTTACAATGAACATAGTGAATGAATATTTAACAACAGTAAGCAAACTGACATTTAGATAACTATGGTGACAGCCACACTTGATTTACATATTATGGATCAACAGTTTCTAGCAAGTCTCATTTTTCGGGAAAAAAAAAAAAAAAAGAAGAAATCACTCTGAAGAACACATCCCTGCTTATCCTGGTTTATGCTACAGACCTTGGTGGTTTTTTTTAAAGACACATTTTGAAACTTTACAATAATTCACACTATAGGCTAACAGCAAGAGAAATTTCAAACCAGAATATGAACCCATTTTTAATCCCAGTCAGCATAAAAGAAAAGTGCTTGAAACCCACAGAGGCATTTCTACATGTTATTGTAACTTGAAAACAGTTCAACTACACATTTTTTTAATGCAGGAAAAAGAAAGCAATCTTTTCATTCCAAAGCCAAAAAGCCTCTTGCTAACTTTCAGCCATGGGCAAATTTTACATCCGAGTTGCAAGACCGTAGAAAATGAGGAAAATTCTGGTATATTTTTAAAATAACAGCAATAGTGAAGCATCACCAAACTAAACCAAGCTGAGGGTGGTAAAAAAAATTATCACTGAGAGCAGGGATCAGCAAGGTGACAGTAAACAGAAATACAGAATGCCTCCCGATGTAGTTGCTGCACATGAAGATGAGATCCTCTTCTTAAATTTAGTAGCCTTGTAAGCCACAAGAAGCCTTGAACTTTACAGGATCACTGCCTCTGCTTAAAGCAGGATGGAGTTTTTGTTTTGATTTTGGTTTGTCTTTCGGTAAATGAAAAAAAAGAAAAAAAAAAAGAGTGCAAGCAAGCCGTAGATGTAGGTAAGTACAAATTCTGTCAGTTGTGTAATACGGTGTGTGGGTGGATACATTTGCAATGAACACGTTGAACACAAGCCCACAAAATGCCCGTCCCTCCACATTTCATGTTACATGCACACAGAGACTTGAGACACAGGGGACTCTTTATCTGAAGCTTTTGTTATCCATGGTAACCAGACAGAATTCATCCCGAGGAGGATCATCCTTAACTAGGGTATCAAATGACCTGAATAGCTGATGTAACTGAGTAACCCAGGCTGCTTTTCCCCAGAAATATTTCCAAACTGTGCCCTATTCAAATTGACTCTGTTCCTTCATTAAACACTTTCTTCAGCTCTAGAGGATGCCATTAAAGTACATGACAACAGCCATTTAATTTCTTCTCTTAAACTAGGCTCTATCTATCCATACCTTAAATTGCAAGGGTTTTATTTTAGGAGATTGCAATACATATTTATGTGGACTTGTAACTCTCATTTCAAAGAAAGATCTTGGGGTAAGCAGTCTTTTACAATGCCTATCAGAGAAAAGGCAGTAAGAGGGAGGAATACTTCCACACCCAAACAGAATTCAAATCCCAATTAATTCAAAGCTGAGGATAACTGCATTAATGACAAGCAGGAATCCACTGCAATTCTCTGTAAATCTGTTCCAATGACAAATAATCCCAAGCAAAGGACCTGACACTAGAAATATTCATAAGTAAAAGTCCACATAGAATAACTAATGGGCTGGCTGTATCTTCATGCAGATATTGGGAGAGTACTGTTTTCAGAAGGAATATCAGCATAATTTCATTGAGCAATATACAATGAAACAGAAATAAATTTGAGTCAAAGAATCTTGCCCATGTTCAGTAAGGCAAGTCGCTTCAGGAGGAGACCATCAGGTTACATCTGCTCCAGACAGATCTCATTAGTTGCCATCTCGAGAAAATACTTTGCTAGTTATTTTATAGTTTTAAATAATTTTTCCCCAGGAGATCATTACATTTCTTACCATCTGAAGAAGGTGGGGTGGTTCCAAGTGGAGTGACGGGTGTCATTGGAATTGGGCTTGTTGGTGTTGTCATTAGGCCCATTTCAGGATGGCTCTAACAGGAAACACACATGCACAGGTCAATAGCTTACCCAGCCATTGGAAACACAGATCACTACTTGTACTGTTCCACAGTCTCACACAGACATGACTAATGAAGTCTCAACAAACTTCAACCTCTCTTCCAAAATGCCAGGCCATGCTTCCTGACCTTGGACATCTAACAGTTAAACAGTACATCAATTTCTTTATTCCCCAAAACATGAAAATATATCAGAAAGTGGTGGCTCTCCCCAGCAGACAGAAAATACTCCCGTGTAGAATGGGAAAAGGTTTGCAGAAGCCTACACTGCTTATAGCTTCTGATTCCCCCCAAAACAACCCAAGGATGTGCATTTCAAGTCTTCCTCCAAGATCCTGTCATTTCTCTTTCTAAAAGCAAATTCTCCTCACTCCTGCCCCCCCACACCTGTTCATATTCAAAGACGATGGCAATATATTACTTTCCTGTCTCACTATAAAGCCCAGGCACTGCAGGACAGGAGTGGATAACATAAATAACACTATCATTATTGATGCTCTCAGCTTCCATCAGTCAGTTACTCTCCCCATTTCATCTTTGCTAATAGTTGCCTGCCCAACTGCTTTGACTTTGCAAGCTTCCAGATCTATCCACACACTGGTGAGAGCATAGGTAATCTGCTATTTTTGAGTCTGGTTGCCAAGCAAAGTGTCCATTTCATAGGGCAAGTTTTACATAAATGTATCATCTGCTTTAATATATCATCACAATTTCAAAATAAAAGAAAGATATAGAACTGCTGATTTGGCATTAGTTCCATAGGATTTTTCACAAGTGGATATCCTTCACGCTGCCTCTGAATATCTCATTTATGAGCAACTATAAATGCATGTAATTTATGGGAAGCACGGACACACATACTACAACTCAAAGACAATTTTACATCACTACAGGTCTTAACTTAAACTTTAAAACACAATTTTTCACTGTAAGTCTTACATAAGCCAGGTTTGCTTCCACAGATTTTGGGAGTTTTCCTTCTTTATCCCGAACAGTAACTGGTAGTTGAGAGACAAGAGTGCCACCCAGCAGCAAACCTGAGCACCCACGGCTGGTGAGCACATGGAAACCTTACTGCTCCATACATCCACACAACTGAATCCCTGCTCTTCCCATGTGTCACACAGCAGCAGGGAGCCATTCATGCAGTGCCAAGCAATGGGCACCAACTTAGGCAAGAGCATTCATCAGCTTTTAAGAGGTTTTTCCAATATGACATGACCTACCTTGCCCTCTCTTAAATGAAGGATTACAGACAATCCACCCAAGATCATCAGGCCTCCACATCAATTAAACCCACTGATCAGTGGCTGCTTCAGCTATTACTTTCACAAATAACTAGTCTATCCTTTTATTTTTAAGAGCTTTTACTCTATGTGATCTTTTTCTGCCCTACTCTTTTCCCTGCCAAAGGTCTCTCTTCCCTCAGGAATATCTTGACCACAGAAAGGCCTGAGTTGGTACTACACAGAACTGAAAGAGCAGAAATCTCTCACAAGTGGTAAGAATGAATAACCTGGGAAAAGACAGGCAGGGAACCTCAGCAAATTAACCGTCCATGAAACAGAAGCTTTCTTCAGAGGCTGCAGATCTGCTTATCAGACCTCTTCCATCACCACTACTGTCAGGAGTCCTCAAAGGTCTCCTCCATCATGCCAAGTGTCTAGCCTGTGATGTATGGTTGCTCTTTGAGGACCTGAAATAACTGGGGAAAGGTGCTAACTGTTTTGCTGATGTTTTTCTCACAGATTAATACCAATACCTAGAAACCAAAATTAAAAGCCTAAACCTGAAGGTTTACCTAAACACATCACGCTACTTTTGCAGTCAGCCGTAGCCCGATCACCAGATCAGACGGGCTCATTTTCTGCCTTCCAGCAACAACCACCTTTGCAAACTCACATAGTGTTTAGGAAAGCATCCAGAGCTTTGTGATCAGAGGTATGGAGCAGCCCACTGCTGCTCAGAAGGCTGTCATAGCTGTTTCTCCACCATAAACAGCACAAGGACAAGTGTCCTGTCTGGCAACAGGTTCCCAAGCAAAACAGGCTGGGCAAAACAAACAACATCACACAGTCTGTGCACACCCATACAGGACAATTCATCCAAGTTTGGAGCTGAATCAGTCTCTTTCTCTCAATACTAACTTAACAAAAGTGTGATTTGCTCTAAGAGCTGCAGCTACCTTATCCCTACTAGTTCACTCACTCCATCCTCCCACTAAGTGCAGTATCAATAGAGTACAGAAGGGACTCCATGCAGCCCTTCCCATTTAGTGGGAAAAACGAATAATTCCAACATGAACTGTGACCTCAAAACTCTACTGAGGAAGCATTTCCTAAAATGCTTCTCAGTCCCTGGCCTGAGTCTGATCTTTCATGCTGATCCTATGACAAGTATGCAGGGACGTACATCTTTTCACCAATTCCATTTCTGACTCTCTAATTTCAAACACATGCACTACAAAGAAATGGGGAAACATTCCACTGAAACTCACCTGTGCCAGAACTGTGATGAAATTCCGGTTTAAGTGAACAGCTTCATAGAGGGCCAGAAGGATTGCTTCATTCGTTCTGTGGGAAGGATACAGACAAAGGCACAGTTAGTGATCAGAATACCAGAACCCAAGTTGTTCAGAAGCAGGGCCTATCTGAAAAAAGAAAATGTTTTTTTAGCTACAGAAAACTCTGCCTCTGCAATCCAGTTGTATTGTATTCCAATTATTAGTAGTATTCAACAATGCATAAAAATAGCTATTTTTAGAGCTCAACTACAGACTTTGTTCCCTTCCTGTTGAAGGTGTCCCTCGTTTCTCAAACAGTGCTTTCCTTTGTTTTAAGGCCAGAGGGTCCTGCAGATACCAAAACCCCTCATATTTATCACCTGCCCCCTTGATTTAGAAAATATTTTGGTGGGGAGAAGAGTACATGAATTATCACTTCCCATGTGCCACCTCCAACATGCCTATTATATGTTATAAATGCCCCATAAAAACCACTGCATTTTTTTTTTATAGACTTCATTACAAGCAATTCAGCTGCGGCTCCTCCTGCTGCACCCTTCCCACTGAAGGGAGAATCCAGTTTGCAGTGGTGTGGTACTATTTTAGTGACAAGAGAACCTGTCTAATGTCACACAGCCCCTGTTGTTTGCTGTGTGACATTAGAACAGCTCCATGACAGAGTGGATCACGCCGACCAGCTCATTGTGTAACTAACATTTGTGCACTTACTGGACCGAGATCTTTTCATCAGCATCTGCTATGAACATGCTGCCCACCTATGGAAAGAGAGAGCATTGCACAGCAGGAATTCGGGAAAGCTATTAGACAACAAGAGAGAATACATGGATACAAACAGATTTGATTTTGCAGTCCTGTCACTGACCAATTCTTCACCTGTCAAATCACAAAAAAAGGAAAAAAAAGGACTGGACCTTGGATCCCAGCCTGGATTAGTCTGCCATCCTTTCCTATCTGCTTGCCCCAGAGTGGTAGCAGTTTCACCCAAGTCACTCCTGACAGACAGCTGTTAACAGTGAACTATCCTTACTTAAAGGAAATTTTCCTGTCAGTTAGATCTCAGACTACAATTAAATGTCAGATGAAAGCAAGGCCAAACTGAACAAGGGTAACAGTAGATACTCTTCACAAGGAAGAAATTCACAATTGTCTTTGAAGGGTAGCCCTCCAAAAATGTAGACAGTGCCCACTGTGGAATCCAAGTTTACCCCATGGTCACTCAGTACACCCAGACTTGAGAAACAAGACCGTAAAGGAACACAACCTCTAAAGCTATTGACAGTACAGACTGTGCCACTCTGTTCTAGGTCACATCAGCAGAGCAGTAACTTTTTTAAAAAAACAAGTAGCTGTTTAAAAGTGATTAAGAAGTTTAAAAAACTGATTAAAAGGGTTTTTTAAGTGATTTTTAAAATCAACTAGAATGACAAAGATGCAGGAAAACGATTTCAATTATCAACACCAGAATAGAGATCTCGTCCTTTGAAAGAGCTTTCCCAGCCAGACAACAACACAGTCCTCAGAATACAGCCATTTCAGTTGTATTTGGTTTGGATACGTTCAATCCATGCCTGCAGAACCCACATCCCAAACTCACAGTTTACAGAAATGCCCTCCTGCTGAACTTGCATGAAAACACCTATTTTAAGAGTAGAAAAAACACTGCTTCCTTACCATATTAGTTAGGGCTGAGAAGAAACCAGTCTGATGCTCCTCTTCCTTATCTTTGTATTGCCTGAACAAAAAGAAATAAGGATGAAGTTTCAGAGTTATACATGGAACTAAGGTTATTTTACCTAAACCACTGTAAGATAGTCTTATCTGATAAGTATACAGGATGGAAGAAGCTTCAACATTCACAAGCCTTTTTCAAGAACTCACAAAAGATGCTAAGGGTATTAAAATATTTGTAAATTCTGTAGAGTTGAAATGGGTTTGCTGAAAGATGTGAGAGTTGAACAATGCTTGTGGTGTTACACAGGACATGGGCAGCCTGGGCTAACACTGAAGGAAAGGACTCCAGTGACTTAGGAAATTTTGTCCTGCACTGGAAAAACAGTAATAAGGCACATGAAGCAACAGTCAGTAACCACAGAACAGTTTCATTTCAATCATCTGCTACAGATCAAATCAGAGTTGGCCACCCTAGGGCCAGCAGAAACCACACAGACCATTATAGTTCACGGCCTGGTCTTGCCTGATCCCACATTCCTGGAGCAAGTGAAGAGACTGGAACTGAAGTCAAGGTATAGGTTGGATACCTCAGATTTAAGCTACGTTGCTACATTTGGCATTCAAATGCATTAGAAAAGTTTACATGGTCATTTACTGTGTCTGTCATATAGGAATCTCATCACACACAACGTAATATGCAAAGTAAGCAATTCCAAATATTTGGAAAAGGAGGAAAGAAAGCACTGAGCTAAGCAAAACAGGTCATGGTCTGAGACAGCTTTTGTCACAATGAAGGAAGTTGGGTGAGTGAGCTTTTTCTGCTTTACTCTGATAATTTACTCTGTTACATACATGATTTGCTGATCTTGCAAGTCACTTGCATAACTACAACAGCAGACTTCCAAAGGAATTAAAACATTTTTCTGGATACTTTGAGAATCCCACTGCACAAAATAATGTTATGTGTTCCTCCGGTAAAATTGCTGTAAGTTCTAAATTTTTCTGAAGGACTTTCCTCTTGGGAAAATGTACACATTTTGAGCTGCTGCATATGAAGCTGAGAACATGCTACCCTGCTGCTGACTTTCTGGCTCTTTCTTCAACAGCAGTGACTGCTTTCCACCATTTGGAAGCACATGCATGCCCCTAATCACCTCTGATCTGGCACGTGGACAGGCCTGGATACATTTGTTTGTTTGTTTTAGATAGTGTTTCAGTTAAATCCATTTTCTAACAGAGAAGTTCTCAGCAAATCATTGATCTTTTCCTTTGGGACTAAGATTTTACACAAGGTTCATAGAGAGGTAAAATCCATGACAATAAAAACATACAACAGATATCTTCCCCTAGAGCAAGATCCCTCCTGAAGCACATCAGCCCAGCTGGTAGAGATGGATTCACTCTTGCAATGACAGCAACAACTGAGCCAAAGTATCCTAAAGCATAGGACTATTCCCTGCCTCTCTGGGTGCATCAAGCCTATTAACTGATAAACAAGTGCTTCAACACACAAAAAAATGTTTGTGAAAATGTACAGCAACTATCCTGTACTGAAAAACAAGACACAATTAGGTTTTACCTGTTATATTCCGATAAAGCCTGGGCAATTACAAGTCCCATTCCCTGAAAAAAGTGTTAAAAAAACTTCACATTACAAATCTCAAGGGAGGAAATCACACACTGAACACACATAGCAATGCTGCCCCCCCAGATAACCTAGCATGCTATGAAGAATTTCCTCAGAATCATCTTCCTCAGAAGAATTAACTCAGAATCACCCTTTAGTTAGCACGGAGCTTGCTTTTTACTTCATGCCTAAAGAACAGCTTCCAAGTCCAGACCTCCATAGCTCAGTGTGCTGTCACTTTTTATCCAGGTCAGGTTACAAAACTTAAGACTACAACCCAAAATACGTTGCAGGACTTTTGACTCAAGTACAAGCCTCCACTGAGCTACAAGAATTGACTTGTGGACTTGTAAAATCGGGTGACATGGAAATGAGATCTCTGGCATATGCCACCGTGTACCTCTTTGGCATGTGACAGCAAATAGTGTATAGACAGTTCATAAATGTATAGCAGATCAATTTTAAGCATGTTTCTAGCTACCTAGCTTTTTAACCACCCCCACCATTTACTGGTGATCAAACTGTCTAAATCATGAGCGCCCTAACCCATTGCAAGAGTACAGTTAGGGCTGAACAACCCCTGTACTGGTGTTTCTCAGAGTAGTACTGTTCCTAGACCTGATTTCTACAATACACTGTGCTTGCATTCATTCCACTAACACCACACATGAAAGAGCATCCCCAGCAGCACAGAGGAATCAAGTCAAGTACTCACATTGAGCGTGGCCTCATCATCCACGATGGAGAGCTTCACAATGTAGGGATTCACTGACTGCTCAGCATGGGGGGGGGAAGGAAGAAAGAAAATTGCTTGTAAGTTCAGCCTTCAGGAAAAAAACCACTATTATCTTTTCAAGTTTACCCAACCACCTGGGAAGAATCTCTCTCCTGTCCTGTAAAGTAGAATACACACAAAGACACAGGAGTCACAGCACATGCTAAGGCTGCTGTGCCTGGGACACCTTCTCCTACTGGCTCAGCCAGGCAGTCTCCCGACTTTATTGAGAACGGGAATTTCTGCTCCTCTGCGAGCTCATCTGTCAGTCTTGAAAGTGGAGCAGCTGTCCTGCAAGCCTGTTATCTGTGACACACACACTGTTATGCAGCAGGAACAGGCAGTGAAGCTGCGATGGAACATCAGCGTTCTGCTATCTCCCTTCTGCAACACCTTGCAAAGATTGCTTAAAGGAAGGAGGACCCAGGAAGGCAATGTTAGAGACTCATCTGCTGCTGGGTTAGAGATCAACACTTTGTTTACACCACTGAGAGCTGGAAGTCTCTGGAGAATATAAATTCCTTGAACTTAGTTGAACAAAGCATGCAGACTCTATCTATAAAGATAAATGCTAATAATTTAGGAAGCATTTTAGATTAGCAATGCACATTTGTTTTTCCTGGTTTATATGTGTCAGTGCAAAACTAGAAAAAGTTGATTTCAAACCAAGATACGGAAGAAAAGTCTCAGTCTGTGTAGTAAACCCAAAGTGATGGGAAGAATAAAACACAAAACACGCATCAGTTGCTTGACAGCAAGTTAAAAATAAGGCTGATCAGAAAACACCACTCTCAGCTATCTGGTGCTTTGGGAGGATCAGTCTTTCTCTTTGGATCAGAAAAGAAATTGATCAGAACAGTTCAAAGCTCAGTCAGCCTCTGAGCTGCCTCCAGCAGCACCCAGCCCTGCTGCTGCCTCAGAAAAAGACACAAAACTCATACAGAACCCAGCTGTGCATGAACCATGCAAAGACATTTCCTTGAGGCTGGAGTAAAGGCTCCTATGGAGTAACAATATGGGGTCCTCTCTCTACAACCATGCTCCCCTTCAGAAATTAAATTTAGTCAGCATCTGTGGAGCAGAAGCAAACATCATAAAGTCATAATTAAATATGGATTAAAATCCATCCTTGTAAATATACCTTAGTTTTGCTGATTTCAGTCATTCAACAGGGAGAAACTTCCCACACAACAGTTCGTGCACAGAAGAGGCCAGCCTGTGACTCATGACCAATAAAAGTGATGGGGCTTTTCCAGGCAGTGGTCCCTGGCTACCCTGGATTAGAGGCTGCAGGGTTACCCAAATTCCCAGATGTGGGAATAAGCAAACAGGGAGATACTACACTGACCAACACCATCAGGCTGACCTGACACCTAGTCATACACTCAGTCCCATCAACAGAGAGGGAGGGAGAGTGGGTTGTTCCTTGTCATCTCCAGCCTGTGAACAATTCTTCACACTCCCACTGTCCTTGACTTTCCAAGATGCATGCTCCATGCCTCCTGCCTCTTGACAGCAAGATGCCAGCAGTGCACAGCAGAGAGGGTCATGAAGCCGGCCCAGCTTGCTACGGATCTCTGCCCTCTGTCTTTTCAGTTGTCACTTCCACACCTGCAGAAGTCTTTTTAGTAATTCCTCTCTGAAGTATTCCATTCCCCTGACACATTTCATGCCTCCTTCTAGGCTTCCCTAACTCCTCAAGCAGCAGGCAGATTTCAGTGTATTTCACGCACCGTATGGGGTGTGTGGGACAAGGCAGTCTCTACTGCACTGGTATGCAAGTCTGTACCAGTGTGATGGGAACCTTTCCAATGCTCCCCACAGGACATGCAGTTTGCTCATGCTCCTCCTTGAGAGCCCACAGCTCCAGGTACAGTCCATGAGCACTAGTCTGCACATCTATGATGAGCGCCAGCAACCTGCAAGTTGTACAAGCACCACAACCAAACCCACCCCATACTCCCTGCCTGCTTTCCTGTTCTAATCCTGCTGTTTCAGAGTTCAGTTCCCCTCTCACCAGGAATCAGCAGAAATGTGAAAAGTCAAAATTACACCTGCCACTCCACAACATGCACAGACATGCAACAGCCTCGGAAAGCATTTAATACACATTTTGAAAGCTTCAAATTGTCAGTGAAGGAGTTACAATTTTAGAAATAGTTTCTGCCTCTACCTGCAGACAGAAAGAACTCAAAAATATGATTCTGAGCTCTTCAGACAGCACAGGTCTTTTCCTATCACTGCCATCAGGTAACAAAAAAAAAATAGCATTGAGATCTTCTTGTCAGTCATGACATACAGACACAAACTCCTGGAATCTGGGAATACTTGAGATGTCCTCCATGAACCACCCATCACTAGATGCCAACAATCTCATAGAAATAAAGCTGCAGAGGGATCATTACCAGGTCATTTTTAAAGTAATCCTCAGGTGAGACATGCTATACAAAGTGAGTATTATATGGGAAAGTACACAAGTCTGGCAGAGAGAGCGATATCTCCTCCATGCCCCCAAACACATCTCTGAGACCTTCAACACAAATCTATGAGAAGTAAATTTTAGGTAGGTAAAGAAAGCAGAAAAAAACCAAGATAATCATGTATAATCCCTACTTAGGTGCTTAACTTATCTTCACATCTGTAACAGAAACGAAGGCCAGAGTCCACCCAATCACTCCTCACAAGAGCTTTCGCTGAACACTCATTAGAGATGATTCAGCAGGTCATTCTGCAGGGAACTGAAGCTTGAGTAATTACTCTTTTTGTTAAAGAGATTTGTTTAAAATAATTTCAAGATCTTTTTTTTAATAAAAACAAAAAACCCCATGAACTTTCCAACTCTCCAGTGTTGTGTCTCTTCAGCACCTGCAGTAGTCTATACCAAGGAGAGGCAAGTGCACATAACCAGACACAAAGAGCTGTTGGATACACTCCATGCTGCCAGACAATTTGAGAGAAGACTACAAAATTCACATCCCAAAAATATGAAAGAACATTCTGATGCAAAACACACTGGTATTCACACTAAAGACACACACAAAATCAGTTGGCTAATTAGCAACCGATGGAGTTCAGACAAAAAGAGAACCTATCAGCTGCAGCACAGTTAGCTAAAAAGAAAATTTCAAAGCATTTGAGGCATAAAAGTGTGCTACAATACATTGACAACCAGGCAACCACCAGAATGATTCTAAAGGCCAAAGAACAGCAAATGAAAGCAGCTACCGTACTTAAGGAGAAAGAGTCTGACTGCATTGCTACAGGCTTTGCTTGCAGCACTGCTACAAAGGGCAGTGTTGGGCAATTGTCACATAAAACCTTTCTGGGAGTTTCTTTCAACCTTGCCAGATAAACTGCTCAAGCTGAAGTTTCCCTTGCCACACATCTGCTTCAGCTGAATTGTACCTTTTAAGGATCACAATTTCCTTTGAGTGCCAAGTTTCAAGACATCTAGGACAGTGTTCTCCAAAGCACTCAACTCCAACTCAATACTCCACAGAAAGCTACAGCAAAGAGCAGAGGACAAGTCTCATGTACTCACTGCATTCTACCTTAGGAAGGACATAAGTTGTATTCCACAGGGCTCCATACCTCAGGGATGGGACTACACAGCTCTCCACCTTTTGGTCTGAACTTTGCAAAGACACCTCTGGTCTTTCCAGCATGCCCTCATCAGTACCCTTAGTCACGTTATTGCCAACAGTTTTCCCTCATAGCCATAAAATGAAATCAAACTCCATGTTCCTGTTCCATGCTACCACAGCACAGATTGCTGAACAGAACCTGTAATTCACGATTCTGACAACACTGATAGGAATGAGGAATTGACAGGCATTACTTTGACACCAAGTATAGCTTCTGTCTTTGCATATTCTCTAGATCTATTCATAATTCAAAACAAGATCCATTATAAAAACAGGTAGGTTTTGAAGCCTGTCCCTCCTAGTAATTCAGTTCAAGAAGGGGCATTCCAGAACTTTCCCATTTGTATATTAAGGTATTCCTGTTTGGGAAAACAAAAAACAACTGACCATTAAAGCATCATGCCTCATGCAAAGAAAAGCCAACAGCAGGTGTTTTTCCAACAGTCAAAATGGTTTTTTTTTCAAGGTGATGAATAGCAGGAAAAAATGGGAATACATCACAAAGCAGTACAACTGGTTTAGAAAAAGGAAGATGAATTAAGTTCCTCAAAGAGGAATCCGTCAAAGAGACAGAGAGAGACTTCTCTTGGAAATACTAGCTGTGATGTTTCAGTTCATTCTTTGGTCACAGCTTCACCATCTCTTCTGGGAATCTGTGCTCTTTCAGTCTGCTAGTCAGGTTCTGAATCACAAATTCAGTCTGAAGCCCAAGATGACTGACAGCCCGTTTAACTTTGGAGAATATGTATAACTGCACACTCACACACACACAGAGGCAAACACGCTGGTTTGGCACAACAGTAACTCTTCCAAAAGGACCTTCCTCAGAATGTTTCTACGAAGAAAATGCAAATTCCCTAGGTATTTTCTTTCATGCTGGTGCATAATGAGCTGTAGGAATATCGTACACATTTGATTATAGATGTACATCAGAGACAAACACAGCATAACAGGACCGCCTTGCAAAGCTTCTGCAGCTCCGCGCTGATGTCCTGATAAATGTTACAGTGTGCAGTGCTAAAAACTGTACTGTGTGCTGCCTTAATAATAATCCAGCCTAAATTAATAAAGTTGAGAGAAGTAATGTTTCTGTTATCCAGAAGAACACCTACCTCATACTTTCTGTAGTTGACCAGCAAGGCCAGAAGGACAACAGCATCATAGCCATGTTCCCTGCGACTCAGTGGGCTGGACAGGATCTGGAATAAACAATCACACTGGTCTGTTCAGGCCTGCTTCAGGAAGCTTGCAGTGACTCTCAGAAAGTGCATACCCATGAAATGTATGTGTAAGAGCAAATTATGTCCTATCTGAAAAAGGGTACTTAAGGTCAAGGGATTGTCAGCATCTCCAGGAAGTTATGCACACAGAGAAGCTTATTTATCACAGAAAGAATGAACACAGGCTTTCAGGACATAAAGGGCAAATACATTTCTCAACAGCACTGGACAGTATCTCACTGAATCACCAACGTTACTTGTGCAAGTTTTCTGGATTTCCCCAAGCTCCGTTCCACTTCTAAAAATCATAATTTATCAAAGAGCAGAAAAAACCTTGATATATCCCCACTGCCTTTTGAAAGAAAGTTTCTCTGATACAGAAATTCTCTGCTAAATTAGCCCAGAAATCTGTTCAGTTTCTATCTGTGCAGAAATGTCTCAAGTGAAAATAAATACTCAGTAGTGACTAAAAACAGCAGACTAGAGTACAGAGGAGACAACATTAAAAGAAATATATATGACTGAGTTATGAATGGAAGTAACAACAGTGCCAGTGAGCTGTGCTGCTTAAAGCTGAAAAGCAAATACATCACTGAAAGCTCTCACTATGGAATAAGAGCCCCTGCAGTGAAGGAAGAATGCTTACCTGTAAAATAGCTTCAAATATGCTGTTAATCATCACATACTCCAGGATGGTGTTCTGACTAATGTTATCCGTCACCTGAGAACAAACACAAGGTTTAAAATCCCACACGAAGCCTCCCACTGATGCTGCAGCTGCCTCTGGCACACACCAGGAGCACAAGAGTTCTACTCCCAGATGGACACATTTATCCAGAATCTCACACTTAGTCAGCAAGTCAAGGTGTGACCATCAATAGAGTTAGACATGAAATAAAAGAAATATGTCCTGCATCCCACCCCTCCCTCTGGCAAGAAGCACAACCCACGTTCTAAGAGCTCCCCCTTTCCCCCACACATTGGTATCTTACACAGCTGTACAACAACAGCCATCAGCTGTTGCACATTCTGCACAGGAGGCAGAAAATGAAAAACAGGTCACATACGTTCCACTGAGAACTCTCCCCATCATGAAGAGGGCAGTGAAGACCTCCTCCACACTCAATTACCTCTTATCACAGTCAAAATAGTTCACGTTTGACCATGTCCAAGAGCTGATGAGTGGCCATGTACTACAACTTCCTCATTCTTCACATTCTCACCATTCTTGTCTACTCCACACTTTGTCTTTCCTCAACCCCTCTCCCATTTTTTCCATTTATCTGAGACTTCTTAAATATCTTTTTCCCTAAAAAAACCCCACACCTGTGAATCCAGCTGATGCTTCCTCCTGCCTCTCCCCTTTTGCCCCAGGCACCTATCTTACAGGATTCTAGTCTGCATTGGCATTGTGGTTAGAGCCATGATGCATATCCTGGACTGACCCTTGTTCTCATTCACAATTTCTTTGCCCTTCTTAAGCTTCACACTGCAGCCTTCTGCTCAGGTTTTGAGACAGTTCCATCCCTCAAGATGTGGCTCATATAACCCCTGAAGTTATTATACAGCTGGTATTTACTTACAGTCACCAAGCAGAGAAGTAGCTTCAGACACAAGCTTTTGAGACTTTCAGAACCTTCAGCACAAAGGAGTGAGTCCAAGCTCTCCATCAGATTCTGAAGAACAACGGTCACATTATTTAAAAGCAGTATTTTAAATTATTTGAAATATTTTTTATAAACAACTTTTTGAAAGATTCAAATACAAGAGCACCAATATAAAGCCATGTTATTCCACAATCAGTAATTGAGCCATTATTACTGCTACACAGGCCATATTCACACTATTGTTTCTCAACACTGTTTTGTGTTAACTACATTTTAATGACTACAGGCATAACACTGTGATCATTTTCCAAGAGTTTTCTCTAGATACATGAGATTTTTGTACACATAGAACAAATTATTTTATTCACAATGTAATTCTGAGCTCTACAAAATACGATTTTCCTTTTTGTTTGCAAGACAGTAATATCACTGCTTTGTTTTTTCTATATTCCATTTTACTTATAGGAATAAAGACTTTTTTTGTAAGCAGCACACTTCCAATTAACAGTACATATATAATTTATGATTAAAAATAGATCCTATATAACTGTTTTACAGATATTCATCAACACTGTTTTTCAAATACTAAGTTACAGGTAATACAGTTTTCTTAATGGAAAAATGTATTTCTGATAGGTAAATTACTACTTAATATTTTCCACAGTGTACTGCAATTTGTATAGAGCAGAAAAATTGCCACTGTTGTAGAGAGATGAAAGACACAAAAAGGATTCAGCTTCATCACTGATTACTTCATCAGTTCCCAAACTCAACATCTTTACAGTGAAGAGCATCAAATAATTTTAAAGCAGTACACGTGCTGATGGAATGTGAGAACACAGGATATGACTATCAGACAAAAACTAAGTACAAGGTATGAGGTTCAATACTAGGTACTAATGGCTTGTGGCAGCCTTTTCTGGCTTTAAGATTTCTTAATTTCTGAGTGACTGCACAGCGTAGAACTAAAGGAAAAGAATATTTATTCTATTATATTACTAACAAACTGAGGGAGCCCAAGTGTCTTTGTGCTACCAGCAGGTAAAGAACTCCAGAACAGTTGGTTTTAGTAAATGGCTGGAATATCTCCCTCCAAAGTTGCACCTTGGTAGGCACATGTGTCTACAAATCACTGCCCCTGCAACACAGTTGCTGTGCAAACTGTTCCTCTACATTACCAGGGTCTCACCTTCATACACAGCTCTGCCTTATCAAAACCCACAAGCATGTTGATGATGTCAAAGCCAGAAGTGGATTTGTTCTTCTGATGGACACCCCGAATTAATGCACACAAAGTCTGCAAAGGGAAAAAACAGAATGTAAGATGTAAGGCAACAGGTCCAACTCAGTAGCAAAACCTGCAGCATGATGCTCTCCTGGCACTGGCAAAGCACAGATATCAAAATTAATACCAGCAGCCTGGAAGCCATACATTTTGTCTGACCTCTCCTTCACCTCTATTGCTTCTAAGGAAGATCTTGGATGCTGAAGACTCAAAAAAATTGGAGAAGAATGTATTTGATCATAGTTTTTCTCTTTGAGTATAAATTTCTGTTTGGTTACCACAGTGCTATAACTAAGCCTGACCAGTAAACTGTCTCTTTGTCAACAGCAACAAAAAAGCGAACAAACACACCAAAAGAAATGTCTCCAAGGCCATTAGGCAGCTTAAGCTTTCCTAACTCCCTCCTTCATGTTTCTTGTTGCAGGCACTGGATTACTGCATCGTACCAAGTTCTTGGAGATCGCTGGCAACACAAAGGTATCAGCACACCATGCTTCCAACAGACACCCTGGAAAATTTATGGACATGACTAATTTGCCCCAAGAGAGGGAAATGTCTGTGGTGACTTTTGTCATCAGGCACCTCTCAGGCCTGCGAAGAGAGGAATGAGCAGCAATATAGCCACTGCAGTTTTAGATCCCAGCTTAAATTCACCTGTGAGAAGTAATTAGTTTCAGAAGATGTAAAGTTGGAGACAAGTAGCCCTGAAGGAATTAGCACACGTCTGGAACTATACAGAAGAAAAAGGATAAGGTAGACATCCTTTTTTTTGTTACTGTGAGAGACAAGATATTGGGCTAAACAAACCCTTGGCCATCAAAATCATTCTCAAGAAATGATTGCTTAAATAAGTTTTGGCTTCAGGATCACTTTCCAGATCAAACTCTGATTAAGGGAACACTCTCCTAACTCAAGCTCAGGACATGTTGCCTCACTCCAGTTTACACACACACAGCAGTATTCTAGACTTAGCCCTGCCCTAACTTTTTCCAAGAGTCTGGATAAAAGTTGGGGAATTCAAGGTTGGGCTAAGCTGTCTGCGTAGCTATAACTACAATATTTAGCAGCATCCTTTCAAACTAATTCTGAAAATAATAATAAAACAATGCAAGACTGTATGTCAGAGGTGTAAATATTGTGTTTTACACCAATTTTTCCCAGCTCACTGTCTGTCCAATGTCTACTACAGATAACTTCTTCAAACCTGACATTCATACCCTGTACTCCTATAGCTGAGAGAAGCAAATGCATTCATCAAACCGTAAGAATCAGCTTTTGAACTAGTAACATCAAACATCAAGACTGAGGAGGGGAGTCTCCCATATGAGACATGGGACAGCAGAACTTTAGTAAGGAAAAACCTGCAGGAAAACGGCTGTTAATTCTGGGTGACAATTCTTCACAGTTTCCAATTAGGAAGTGTCCAGCTGGGACAGTTTCCTGTATAAATTTCACACTAACTTCTCCAGAGGTTTATTTACTTTTCAACCCATACAGAAATTCAAAAATGCAGCTGAAATGAGTGAGAACAGGTGAAAGTAGAATAACAAAGCTACACAGAGTAAGCACTCTTGAGATCTCAAATTGACAGCCTACAGTGTGCACAAGCCCCCTTGTCTCTTCACTGCCAGATCCTCCTGAATTCTGAAACAAGCTATTGCTCTGCAAAGAGTAAAGAGACTGTGAATGTTTGTAACCTCCACAGGCAGTAAGTAGCAACTGTTCTGTAGACATCACTTCTCCTCAGAAGCAAAGAAATGAGCAGCAAATATATTGCCTCATCAGAAGGAAAAGACAGCATTGCCTGTCTCCCAGCAGTACCTGTAATGCATTGACCACTCTGATTGGGTGCTCCTCACCCAGGGCCTGGATGCAGTGCTGAAACAAGCAGTTGATGTTATCTTTTATCTTCATTAACTCTTCCCCATCCAAAGCCTCCAGCTTGCCTTCCAGATACTCCAGGTTGACCTGTCAGGTTAAGAAGCAGTTCATGCATGTTACACCCTCGCTGACACCTTAGAAACACAAGTCCTTGCACTGACAGTCTGCCACTGGCAGAACAGCAGCAGTAAATCAGAGGATGTTCAAATTTGGTTACCTTCATGAGAAATAGCTCCTCCCAAAACCGAGGGTTGCATTTACTGGGGTCCTCTGTCTGAAAGGAAAAGGAACAGCCATGAGGGCAAATAAGAAAAAATAATTCAGACAGAATTTAAAGAAAATCATTATCATGGGTAGTTCAGAGTCAACATCACCCCACTGGATGACCAAGCAGTCTCACAGTGCAGAATTCTGGCTACACAGATTCCCAGAAACAGAAGGACCAACGAAAGTAGCTCTCAATTGGGATGCCTCTGTTTATTTACTGAGATGTTTTTTGAGAAATACTGGAAAAGCCATGGCTTCCCACAGATCACAAATGGTTCTGGTAAACAACAGGACAAGATGACATCAAGAGAGCAGAATACAGAGCTCTGTATGACAGCAGGAGAGTCTGAAGCGTGTGCCTACACTGTGTAGGCCTTACCTTGGGACACAAATCCCATGTAAAGAATCCTCAGCACAAACTAAACCAAGAAAACTTAACACAGCACTTTAGAAGAAGAGATGCTCAACTCCTTACCGTAAAAATCTCATCATACATCAACACAACTTTCTCTTTCAATGGCTTCTTGGAGGCTGAAGATTTCCGGAGCAGTCCACCTTTCTTCTCTGTTTGGGCCATGCTGTATACCCTGAAGGTAAGAACAGACAAAAAGGGTTCAGAAAACTTGAACTTTTCTTCAAGGCATATCTGCCCTGCCTTAACCATGAGACTTTCTGACAAGCTGCAAGTAGGGGCTTTATAACTATACCAGATAAGAAATCAGATCAAAGGACCCATCTAGTCCTATATCCCATTTCAAAGACATTTGCAAAAGTCCAGACACAGGTAGAAATAGAATAAGCTCCTTATGGATAAATTTTCTTAATTCTTCTCTGCTAGAAACTGATTCATGATCCAGAGCAATGCAGTTTATATCTAAAAAATTACATATTTTTTAATCTCTTTGGAGGAATTGTGATACTTGATATCAAATGGATACCCAGGTCCTTTTTGATGCTGTTCAAGCCTCAAGGGCATTTGGTGACTAAAAACTCCTGAAACTGTTTGAAAAAGTCTTCTCTTACCTGCTTAATTTGCTTCTTACCAAAGCACTTCAAATTTGGCTTTTGCACTCTGAGGTGGCATCCAACACTAGGAAAGCCTCCCTAAAACACTCCTGCCACCCTTATTCATCCCTACCTCTGCATCTTGGCATCTCTTATCTGCGGCAGCTGCTCTGCAAATCAAGCCAGAGAGGAACCCCAGCCTCTAAAGCATCCCATGTGGTTCAGTTTTCAGAAGAGAATGGAAGAACACTGGGGACAAGCTTTGCAGGGATTTATTTTTTTTTTTAAACCAGATGAATTTCATGATTCATTTGACAGCAAAGGGTTTTCTAAAAACAGAAGGAGGTTTTACTGTCATTAATTGGTGTCTTACAGATTATACTATTAAAAAAAAAGAAAAAAGGAAGTACCATTATTACAAAATGAGCCGTTACACAAAGTAACACCCATAGCTGTGGTCCTCAGCCTTCTATGACAGACAACCCTCTCCAGGGGCTGAGAGTCAGAACACATGACTTGCCATGTATTCTCAACTTTGTGTCTGATTTACAAAGCACAGTACCACTCTGACCTTGCAAATACATATCTATCTGCAATCACAGATTTTCCTGGCAAGCACCACACCTCTGGCACAGTCCTAACCTCCTCTATCACTGCAGGATGTCAGAGGTACTTAGCAGAAAGGGAATGACATCCCTTCTCATATCCCTGAGCTCCCAACCTTTCTCCCATCCCTCCAAAGGTAATTACACACATGGCAGCAGCATACCATACACTTGACTTCAGTCATGCTCCTGAAAAACATGGGCAGGGTCTTGTGGCAGTTGCACTCAGCCATGATAAATTATGCATAGCGAGGTAAGTTCACTGCTGTCAAATCTAAGACCCCAGAGCTGGCAGCCATGGAGACAGCTTGGGATGTAGACTCAATCCCAGACTGCCTGAACCCCTTCCACAACCACAGTGGGTTTAGATCTGTCTTTCCCTCAAAGGCCAAGTTCCGGCAACTACTGAATACCAGTTCCAGATCTCATTCATGTTCTTTCCACTGCAGACAGCTTTTATTTGACTTAAGCTACAACTATGTTCTCAACTAGGTCTCTCAGGCTCCCCGAGTCAGTTATTCAAACATCCATCCTTTGAGGCATAAATCTTGGCTCTAAGTGGCAGAAAAACATTTTTAGGAGAAACAATGCTGCTGCAAAAGACACTACCTCAGGTGTGAAGGGAAGAAGCTTTGCCTGGATGGGAAAGGGTAAGACAGAAGAGCAGACCTCACACCTGAAAAGCCAAAATTTACACAGAAAGGCAGAGAGGTGTTCTGTCTTCTCACTAGAAAGGGAATATGCACAGCTGGCTGGTTATGGGATGGTGTGTGTGCTGGGGTGAGAATGGAAACAGCCCCGAGACACATTGACAGAAGAAAGCAACTACTGCACCATAACATTCTGTAAACACCAAAATTACTCCTGTAGCCTGGTAGGTCTATGTATCCAATTAAGATGGAAAAAGGTTTCCGACCAACAAACGAAAAGGAAAACATTTTTCAATCATCTTGATAGCTTCTCTTTCACAGACTTTGCATTATTTTTAAACTGTCATGGGAAATAAGACATTATTCTAATTAGAAACATAATTGGAAACAGAGAGAAACCTATTAAAAACCAAATCAAGTGCGATGTCACTTTTAGCCTAGCAATACGAATCCTACCCAAGATTGCACAAAACAATTTTCCTACTAGAATTCTAAGTTTCTGAACCTAGAGTAGCTGCCAGCCCCAGCATACAAACACATCCATCAGTGTGCTTCTAATTGAATTACAGCTAACGAATCCCAATGTCAAAACTAATAAACTAACTCTCAGTGCTTCTAGGTCAGCGTTCTCACATGAAATGTGTACGTGAATGGGAGGGGATCAATATGCTCTGCTTAGTCCCTGGACTTTCAGAGCTGTGTTTTAACCCTTCTCCTACATTTCCAGAAAGACAGAAAAATCTAAGTCCCTCAGGACACAAAGGTTTGATGCTGGGTGAGCATCAGAGGAATCGCATGATCATGTGAAAATTCTAGTCTGCCAGCACAGGACTTGGGATTCACATTCTCTCAACCAAAGGTGCACAGAGTACATATAAAAACAATGCTAGAGGCAAGGATTAAATAATATTCTTGACTTTAATTTGCTATTCTACAAATGAGCATATGAAGGAGCAAGGAGAGAAAAGTAAAAGTCGCCTTCCATGCCAATGCTTTATTAGGTTGTGTTTGTTTCATGACCTATGATGATCAGGCCATACAAATGGCTTTTTCTTTTCACTTTATGCAATTACATTTTCTAGATGTCATAAAGACAAACAGAAAACTGCATTTCACTAATGGAGACCTTCCAGGCAGCTGCAGAAAACAACAGTGAAATGCACAAAACATTTATAAATATGTTGTAGAGGTGTCAAATTATCCGGATGCTGCGATGCTTATGAAAACGTTATGACACTGAATATAGTTAACAATTTTCCTTTAAACATCACATTTAAAAAGCATCAGTGAGTTTTCCACATTTTAGGTTCAAACATAATTTATTCTGTCAATAGGTCATTCCCATTAACACATGCTGCTAAGTGAATCCTGCTGTATTCACTGACTACATGGGAGAACTAGCCCTCAGGGCCAAGAAAAGCACACACATGGGGATTTTTAGAACAACAAGTACTTTGCTGTGCAGCAGAAGATACAAGATGCTTCATCTGAACTAAAAGAAAACTCAACAGAACACGAGTCTTGGCAGCTCAAAAGGCAGGAAGATAAAAGCCATGGCAGACAGAAGTTCAGGCAGACTCTTGCTTTATCTCTCATCAACCCTGAGATCAGCTGATGAAGTCAGGAAGGGATGAGCACGTCCAACCATCCACCTCCTTCCTGTTTCATTCCAGAACTCGTAACAGAGATTCCAACCAAACATATGACATTCCAGTGAACACAACTGTGTTAGCTTTTCGTTAGAGTAGCCACAGGAAAAATGAAGCTGACATTTTGAGTCTGAGATTTACTCAGACTTATGCACACTGAAGGCTGTGGATGTTCCACAGTTTTTTTCATTCAGCTCCTGTACAGACTTATTAGTATTCCATAGACCACCTTTTAATAGCAAAAAATACCATAGAAAGGATAGCACTAATGCACATCTACACCATAATGACATCAGGATCCAAAACTTTTAAGTTGTGTAATCTTGCATGCAGCCCATCAAGCACAGCACTTTGCATTTAATTGCCTTGGTTAACAAACCTATAAGTTTTCAAGATTAGAGATGCACATACACAACACCCATATACAATCAAACGTGAATAAGTTTTTTTTTCAGTGTGACTCCTCAAAAAATATATTGTAACACTTCTTGGCTAGGCAAAAAGAATACAGACGACAGAAAACGGTATTTTCACACACTGACTTACTTGGCAAATCCTATCTGAAAAAGGCTGTGCAAATGATGTGATCTGTATTAGTTTGTCACTGTCAAAGCCCCAAACCTCAATCAATATTTATAAAGACTCTGAATAAGAACTGAGATACTTTTCCTTTTAGAATCCAATATCCCTTGACTTGCCAGAGCTACTAAGATCGGACTCACTTTTTCAAATATTTCAAGGCTACTAATTGCCTCCTCGCTCCCTGAGTGTATGCTCTTGGGACTCAGCATGATGATGCTTTGCCTTTCAAGATGTTCTGCAGGTACGTCACTCAAGTCTAAAGTTGTTGTTCAAAAAATACCTCAATCGTGCAAGAGGCTGGGATAAACCCCTGTCTCAAAGTTAATGTACAGCTTTCAAAGCAATGTGTTATAAGCCGTATACTCAATAAATTCCTCACTGAAGTACCAGGAAAAGCTTGCACTTAATCCACGTGATGAATCTGCAGAGTAAATACCAGACATGAGCAATAGGCAGTTAAAACACAGGTTCCAGCACTCATTCATCCCTGGAAGCAACAGACGACCTGTACCCAGTGCAAAAGTTCATGAATCCTGATTCACAGAGAGTGCCTGGACCCAGTTCAAGCTCCTGTATTAAAACCCTCAGAAGCACCCAGTAGCAGCCTGGAAGACCACAAGTGAAAACAGAGAGAAGAAGAACACATTGGATTAGATTTCATCAAGGCTTTAGCAATCATCATGGCCAAATTTCTGCTATAAGCTGTTTTGCAGCTTATTCTCCACCAATTCTTCAACTCTTGCGTTGGCGGTTGCGGTTTGTGCTAGTACATCCACACTGCTTTTGTATTGCATCCATTCTTTACAACTTCATTTGTATATTGTTCACTGCAATGAAAACTGCTTTGACTGTGCTTTCCTTTACAACTGAAAGGTGCTCAACCCACCAACAAGGGAAACAATAACACTCACAGCATACAAGCCTTGGATCCACGTGGCAAAATTCCCAGGTGCCTTCAGGCAGTATGAAAGGAGAAATATATTCTGAGGGTGTGCTGATGACAAAAGCCCACATAGATTCTACTTCTTTTTCTGCAGTACCAAGCAACAACCTCCAGCACAGTCACATACATTTTTACTGGAAAGTCCTTCCATCCTGCTTAGAGCAGAGCGGTGCATGTGCTTCTACACAGTACACGCTAAAGTTACGCCACGACTGACCTATTTTTGCCCCCTTGAAAAACAGGAAAAGTAGCTTCCTAATGCAGATATGGCCACAGACTACCTACCATTACACCTGCTTTAGCAGTAAAAGAATAACATTTCATCCATAATTGCATCTCATTTCTATCTGTCCAGTTAAAATAACACCCAATCCGTCAACTTCACACCACCAACCAGTTACGCTTCTTCCTGTGAAGCCCATCCAGATAAGCGTTGCATGCTTCCACCAGCATATATTTACACCATTTTTTCTAATTCATTTTCTCATTTCACCACTCTTTCTCTCTATATACCTGGCTACAACACCCAGCTTTCCCATGTCAGAAAGCCTCTTTGGGTTTTCACTTTTTGAGCCCTTTAGAATCCATCCCACATAGTTTAGCCTGAAATATTCCGCACTGCCCTTACACTCCCACCTAAATGCTCACATCGCTTGCAGGCCTTTTCAGATGCCTTCCTTCTGAAGAAAAACACTCTCCCTGTAACCTTCCCCTGCCCTTTTTCCATGGATTTAGCCAGCGGTGTGGGTCCAAGGCCCATGCTGAACACAGTGCAGCTACATGACCTTGCCTCCAACTTCTGAGGTAGCTGCTATGTTCTAAGAAGCTGCACAGTAAAGTCATGCCAAGATAAGAAAGGTAGAGCTGAAGAGTGGGTAACATTTTTGAGATAGGGACCATTAGCAGCACAAGTACTCAGAAGTTAAAATACAAACATAATAAGGTCTCAGTTCTAAAAAAAAATAAAGATAAAAATCAGAAAAGCCAACCAACCAACAACAACAAAACACAC